>NC_057801.1:521266771-521308645 GCF_018294505.1 Triticum aestivum
ACTAAGACTCCATCTCTCTCTCTCTCTCTCACACACACACCCCACACACACACTAAGACTTCATCTCACACACACATGCTCTAGGCGGAGCATTTGTTCCTACCACCCTTCATCCAACCTTACCCGTATGATAAACAATCACCTTAATTTACTTGCATAACATGGACAAATTCCACTTTACTTTAGTAGTCAGCAAACTTATCATCTGTACCCTTATAAAAAAACGAGTTGGCGATGATGGGGTGCCTGCCATCTTGTAATACAGACCGTATGCTCTATATCTGATGGATGGAAAGCAAACTATGATAATTTTACAAAAGATACCCGCACCTCTCTCCACATCCTTGTCTCCCACAACCTCATTGCTCAGCAATTAAAAAAGGAAGTCTTTGGAACAATCTAGCATGGTGTCCGCCGCCGCCTACTGGCACCGTCCATCCCCATGCCTTCGCCCATTCCGACCACCAGTCACCACCACGCTCCACTCCTCCTTGCCTTATCTCTCATCTTTCATTTTTTCGATGACATTCCCGAGATACCAGTTTTCCGATAAAATTCTCGAGATATCATTAGTTTTTACACATGGGATTACTCCTGCATTGGTCAATCACAACAGGTGTTTTGTAAAAAAATGCATATTGATGTTCCGTGCAATGCACGAGAATCTTGCTTGTAATTATATAACACAAATCATGAGCAGGAAGTGACATTTTTTTGACACAACCACGTTAACATGGCCACGTAAATCACTAGCTAAAGTAAATACCATTATACTTATATCACGATGCAAAAGGTTGAGTACACGTCCGAAGAGTAGAGTCGCACACACACACTCTATCTCTCAGAATCTCTCTCTCTCTCACACACACACCAGTTATGTGACGCCCACTTAAGAAGACACATATGTTACAATTTGTGCACCCACGAGTACACGTGATGATGCGCATTTATTTAAGCCGGAAGGCGAACCCAAACAGTAGCTGCATTCATTCCCCTCCCGGCGCCTCTTCTCTGGTCTCCATCGCCCGGTAGCCATGGCCCGGCCGAAGGTAACAACATACGACATACTCCCACCGGAGCGGCGCTTTAATATGGAAATTTTAGTGGTCATGCATGCATCTTTTTGTGCTAGCACTCCTATATAAGGGTTGACCGGTCACTTCCTGCGGACGTGCGCGGGCGGTGGAAGAGGAAGAAGAAGGGAAGCGGGCTGTGGAGTAACGTTTTTTACCATAATTTCTTAGGAAACTGAGTGCAATAATTGAGTAGTTTTGCAAACTACCAGTACTACACCTGAAACGGTTCAAAACCTGTACTCCCTTGCCAGCGTGCGCTTCTCGCGTGAAACGGTCAATGTCGCCCTGGAGCGTCAGTGCCGCATTAATGCCCGGCCAGAGTGGAGGCGACCTCTCACTGGCGCCGGCTTTGAAGTGGTGCAACGGCCGAGAGAGCGCCGCTTCCCGGTGCACGCGACTGCTCCGCGTCGAGACTGGCCATAGGCACTGTTTGGATCCATGGGTTAGAGTTAGTTTGAGCTAGTTGGGGCTCAAATAGCCCTCAAGTATCCAAGCATGAGGGTTTAAATTGGAGCAAGTTGCATCGAACCCACCAAAAAAACCTATCCCACCCAAGAGGTGCTAACTAGAGATAGTTCTCATTGGGACCACTGAAAAATCACTTTTCTCTCTCCATCAAGTGCATTTATTGTCAATATAACCCTATCACCCAAACACCTCTTTGGCTACAGTTAGTACAGGGTTAGTCATGAGTTAGTCTAACCTCTAGCTAAATTAGAGTATCAAACAGGAGCAGTATAGGACATGCAAGTTGCTCAAATCATACAGTCAAATTCGTACGTGAAAGGATTTTTTTGTTTTTGAAAACGGAATGTGAAAGGAATTTTTTTAGAATGCTCTTGGCATGTCGCTAACATGTGATGAGTTAACCGACCTCAATAGACGGCAAAAACGCCAGCCCGCCGCACTTTGATAGAGATGAGGAGGGAGAAGCGATACAGGCTGCTGGATTACTAGAGATAGCTGTCGCATGGAAGCCAAGAAATATGGTGATAGTGTGGGTTAGCCATGTACTAGTATGATGTAACTACACTGGGATGCCGTGTTTCGTACTCTTCCAGTCCACTATGGAGATGATTTGTTGATTTTATATCGCTGAATAATATTAAATATTATGAGTGCAGACGCTCCACCACGAGGTTCCTTGCTCCTTCTCGGTCATCGGGAATCTATGTTCTTCCACTCTATTTTTTTATGTGAGCTTTGTTCATCCTTTTGCCAACACGCGAGACATCTAGCATCAAGGTGCATGTGTTATGTAAGGATCATTCCATCTATATGAAGAACACATGGGACTGGACTACGAGACGGACATGTACCCATGAGTGGACGTACGAACCTAAGTAATGTAGCACACTTAGTGAAGTAGAAAGGCACAAATGGTATGAACATGCGTGGCACATAGGGTGTGTTTGGTTGCATTCTCGTCTCAGCATAGTTGTTCCCTCTTCATGCATGCTCAACTCAACACCCCTCTTCATGCATGCTCTCTTCATGCATGCTTCTAGTGTATTTGTGCTAAACTAGTGTGGACTCATGCACCCTCCATACACTCTACCAAACACCCAAAAGTAGGTCGAGAAGGGAACTCTTGGGAGGCATTTGTCTCTTACTACGTACTACCACTAAATGGTGTACATGCAATGCAAGGTGATGTTATGGAGTACGTGCTTAAGTACTCTACTGCTACTATATTAGTTGGAGGCACATATTAACTTTTATATTTTTTTACGTGTATGCCCAGAGACCTTCCAATGAGACATGCTTTCTCTCCAGGTCGCACTTTGTATCGTTCATATCACTAAGTACTACTACGTGTGGTCTCTGACCCAGAAGTGGAGACGCTCTACCATGCTGTTTTTTACGCTGGGTTCTACCACGTTGTTCATGTCCCACTCCTTTCGCTGACGTGTGGGACATCCAACACGTGCCATCTTTGGCACTCTTCGCCGTAAGAGTTGAAACACTAGCATTCATCAGAAATAAAAAATAATTATAAATCAGCAGTGATACTATTTTTTTGAGAACCAAACAGCAGTGATACTATACCACGCGGTATCCTTGCTCCTCGATATCGGAAAGAATACTTCCGTTCACCAACATGTGGGACGTCGACCATCCTGGTCCACTTGCCATGCACGAAGAACTCCAATGGAGAGTCACCCCGGTCGTCGCACCGCAGTAACAATGACTAATAAGCCGTCAAATTACAGGCCCACTTCCCACTTTGAAGTTGCTCGAACGAAGGAACCATCATGACTTCATTGAATTCTGCTTCTTGAAGAAAACTACTGTACCAGCAGTACTGCTAGCTACAGTAGTTACCCCAACATAGGCCTCCTTTCGTTCATAGGATAGGAATTTTATAGGAATATGAAAATCATAGGAAGTGAGATGACATGCATCTCAATTCCTATAGAGAAAGATATGTCATTTGATGCATAGGATAGGAATTTTTCCATTTAGTCTAGGCTAATGTACTGGTAATTTGCTCTAAAAACTACAGTAGTAACTAGTAGTACTAGTACATGCTCGTACTCAGACACAGACACACACACACTAACTACTAGTACTACTACTTCTCACATGTTGTCCAGACGCCGTCGTTCTCCTTCCCGGCTTTGTCGACGACACCCCACCGTGCTTGGATCTCCGCTTACCTCTCCGTAGCAGAGCGTGCGTCCTTTTATTTCTTGCGGTAGCGGGCCTCTCTTTTCTTGAGTGCTTTCTGACTTTTCCGCTCCCTCCGTGCAGCTTTGGACGCCTCTTGCTCTACCGCCCATTCGGCCTTCACATATTCAAATTCCTCCCACATAGTTGTGAGGTCGCGAGCGGCGATGAACTCGGCACGGCGGGATGCCATCGCTTCCCTACCATTTTGTGTGCGGTCGTGGGAGGCGAGGAACTTGGCACGGCGGGATGCCATCGCTACCTTACTGGTTAGTGTGCGGCACAGTGGCATGAACGACGCTGGGTGAGAGCTCTGGGGTGGAGTGGCCGAACAACCGTATAGTGCATTGGTTTGTCAAGAGCTCAAGGACAGAAGACGAAGGAAATTTGGATTCCCCTTCAATCCTGGTCATTTATTACCGAGTAAAATGCATTAGCGGTCATTGAACTTGTCTTGATAGCTCACTTTGATCATTGTATACTAGATATGGTGATTATATGGTCACTATCCCAGCGGATAGCTCTGTATTTGTCTGGTTGACTAGTCAAACAGTCCGCATGCACCTCATCAGCTCGTGTTCTTTATCTATCTACGCAGGCCTACCTGTCAATGGAGAAAGAAATACTGTAAAAACCAAAATTATGAGTATGTGCGGAATCAAACCACGGACTCGTCGCTGCAACGCACCCTCGTCAGCCAAATGAAAATGAAATACTTCGCGTCAGACACTCACGCTCACGCTGTCAAAGCATGCTAATGCATGCACGTCGCCCTCTAAATCAAAGTCCTGCTCATGGCGCAACGCAAACGGTGATCCATCACCTGCGTGCCCCGGCGGTGCCTGACATTACTATTTAGACGTTTGATGGAGGCCTACACGAATGCCGAGCATGTATTCACCTGACTCAACACCAACGGTCATACTCGGAGCGCCTTGCTCATGTATATCGTCCATCACAACGACAATCTATAAAACAACCTAGCTAGAGAGGGTACTATGGTAGTATGGTACAGAGTATGTAGTATCGTGAGCGACTGATCTTAGTGCCACTGCACACCAAACCCCTTCCATCTCTAGCGTGCACTTCCCGCCTGAAACGGTCACCGTCTCTCTAGAACGTCAATGCCGCATTCACCGTACTTAACTGCAGGTGCAATTGGTGTGTCACTGACATGCGGGCCAGATGCCCATTGGGCCCACACTCGAACTAGCCCGCCTAACGAGCGGGAAAGCACCGCCCTCGTCATTTTGTTCTGGATTTCTTTCATCGATCGCGCGAAAATGTTATGCTTCGCAAGTTCTAAAGGAAAAGGCGGCACACTTATGACTCATAGGCGTCGCACCCCCGACAGTCCGACTCGCACGCCGCTCACCAGAGGAGACACGTGTTGTCTTCCAATTTCACTAACATGTGGGACTGTAATTGAATAAACCGTTGATAGCCGAAATCTAATCGCTCGGCGGGCGTCGGCTGAGAAGAGAGAAACGGGGGAGGGAGAAGAGATCGCCCGCCCGCCGCGCACAGACTCCAAGAAATATATGGTGATAATGCGAGGTGGGCCATGCTGGAGTCCGGACCGCTTCCGGAGCCCGCTCTGACCGCCCTAGGCCCTCAAGATGCCAGCTGCCCGCCGCATGCATAGCAAGTAGTCCCCGCTTATGTTGAGGAGAGAGAGGCATTGACAAAGTCAAGGAGTAACAGTGGAGACAATAGCTTTCATCAAAAATAAACTATGAATACTCGTTGCTCGTCCTCTATATTGGAAAGAGTACTTTCATTCGCCAACATGTGGGACGTCGACCATCCTGGTCCACCTGGCATGCACAAAATTATCCTGGTCTACCCCAGTTGTATCGCAGGCCCAACCTTTCCCACTGTAAGTTGTTCGGACGAAGGAACCATCATCACTTCGTTGAATTCCGTTTCTTCAAGAAAACTTACTGTACCCACAATACTGCTACCACACGCGAAGACTTGATGGCATTGTACCACGTCATATCACTGAAACCCACTAGGCCAAACTAGCCCGCCTAGGTCATCTATTTTGGAACGGAGGGAGTATGTCTTTGCACTGCTATGATTTTGTCTTGTATGTCTCTGTACTTTTGCTATGATTTTCCTACCCTATGAACCAAATGAGGCCTGAATGTATCCGTGTCGACTATTGTCTAATCAATCGCTAAGCCTACAATTTTAGGAGCTAGGGCTATTGGTCGATCGACGACGGATAAGTATAAGTGTACCACGAGCTCATCAGCCCCAATGTTTCTCTTCGGTGAGTGTTTTGCAAGTACTATAGCTTGCACGGTACTAGCCTACTAACACCAAGAATCATCAAACAAGCCCTGCTGATATGATAAATAGTTCAAACTTACATCTAAGCATGCCATATATTACATCAAAAGCTGGTGAGGATACATCTGTTTCCATAACTCGGAGAGGGTTCGCATGATTCACTATCAAACAAAAGTACAAGTACCACCCACACAAGACAGTGCACTAGCCCTAAGATGGTTTGATAACATGCATCATTCTAGTAATTAAACACAGGGCAATGCAAACTATCCTGAAGGATTAGCGCAACCAACTATTTCTTGTCATCGATCTCTCGGGCAATGACCACAGCACGGACAGCAGCATGGGAATCGATCTCTGGGGCGATGTCCACAGGACTGACAGCGACATCGGAATCGATCTCTGGGCGATGTCCATAGAATGGACAGCGGCATCGGAATCTATCTCTGGGGCGATGCCAACAGGACGGGCCGCGACATCGGAATCATCAAGGACGTCCACCGGCACTGGCACAACCCTAACATATTAGCCAGCACATTGCAAATAATAAAAAACCACAACTATGGTAATAAGCCATTATTTTTTACCTTGTGCATCTCACCGGGGGATCTCATCCCTCCGGGAGCCATCTCCTCGTCCTTGATGGGGGCCATCACCTTGCCAGGGGAATACTGCTTCTCAATGGCGACTATCCCCTCAAACTCGGCCTTGAGCCTCGCATAGGTGGCCTTCAGAGTTCCTAGGGTGGGCACGGTGGGGCCCTTGCTGTTCTTCCAACTTTCTTTGAGGAGTTCGTCCGCCAACGTCGTCAACTCTTTGGCCAGTGCTTGTTTCTTGGAGTTATTTCTCTCCATGGGTTGGCCCGCCAACATGGCCAACTCGTTGGTCGGTGCTCGCTTCCTGGAGATCGTTGTCTCCGGTGGGTTGTCCGCCGGCAACTCTTTGCCTAGTGCTCCAGGATCCATCAATGAACTGACAAACAAAAAGCAATCGAAAGGAAACCACAATTGCAATGAAAACGGGAAAGAATAGGATGTGAGAATCGGTCGGTGCTTTGCAAAAAGAAGATTCTTGGAATGAAAATATAGCCGCATAACTGATTCGCCCACCTTTCCTTCGTCGGTACAGAAGAAAAATGGCAGAAGTGAGTAGCCTGGAGTGAGGTTTGCTTCAAGAAAGGGAAGAAAGGGCTTGAGCAAGCATTCCAGTGAAATGATGGTTGCTTCGTCCAGTCCAACTTGGAGGCCACCTTACCACTGCTGGTAAACGTGTGAGTTTTGTGATATGACGGATCATGACGGCCACACCGGGGTGACAGGTGAGTCTCGACTGTAGCACCTTGCTGTGATTTGGTGGATGGCACGCGGGCCCGGATTCTTTGAAATGTCCCGCATGTAGATAGAGCGGCTAGTCATATAGGAGTGCCCAACACTTGTGCACCTGGACCAAGGCGGAGAGGAAAACGAGAGAACTACGTAATTAATGCATGAGTTTAATTAGGGTAGTTTTGTAAAGTATGAGATACATTCCTCCAATCGCAAAGTGCCTTGGTTCATGAGATTTGAGATTTGAGCCCTATAAACCAGAAGGGAGGGAGTACTGCATGCGGTGTAGTCTAGTCACTTATTGAAATCTCTAGAAAGGCAAATACTCCTTTCCGGTTGACATGGCTATACTACTCCCTCCGTCTAGGTGTGTAAGACTGGCCACAATGATGAGTAACATACACTAGTAACATACACATATCCCTAGACTTTGTTACTTCCTTCATAATGGGTAGTAACATAAGTGTGGTAACATGCAAAGCTTCATTTATTAGGTTATAGACTCATATTGCATTGGCGCATGTGATGTTATAGTAACTAGCTAAGTTACTATAACTACCTCTCTCCTCATTAACTCATTGCCACATAAGCAAATTTGCTGAGTTGGACTCGATGTTACTGCTGAAGTTACTCCTACTATGGCTAGTCTAAGTCATCTTACGAAAACCAAATAGTCCCAAAACACTTAGGCGCGGTGCATTAACTTCTACCTTGTTTCTTGTTTCTTGACATATCAACCAATAAGAGATGAGAGGTGTGCATGCTTTTAATGACTTGCAGTGGCTAGTTCATTGCATGCAATGCTATTAATTAGCAAATAAACATTGGTGACCCCAGGAGGAAACGATGCTAAGCGCGTGGACCTATGCAGAATGAGTATCAACCAATGGATGATGGAGTTTAATTGTTAAACAATTCAATGAGGGAAGCTTAGCTACAAATCCAACGACTTACTCACCTAGACGGAGGGAGTAGCAAGTACTAGTACTACAATAGTGGGCTCAAATAGCAATTTTGTCTCATGCAAGAGCCTGGCTACTATATGCATGCTCCAAGGCATCGCACCATGCGAGCGTTCGCAACTGCCACGTTCGGTTTGCGGTTGGCTCTTCGCTTCTTCAAGAAGACGAACAATGATGTTACTCCTACTTCTACAGTATCGAATCCACTGCTGCATGTCCATCCACCTCGTGCGGGGGGCATAGCGTGTAGCGAAAGCTTCTACTTACTGCTCCTACCATTGCGTCTATGACAGGTGGGCCCAATAGGTGGTTGGCCCTCCTGTCATGCAGCCAAAGGTAGGTGCAGTTAAGGCACCGGAGCTCAGTCCGCGAGGGAGAGGGTGTTGTAGTAATCAAATTTCTCGGTCTTGTACGAGTTGACGCGACACATCAAAGCACTGCACTCGATATAAGTCTTTTTACACATTTCAAATTGACTACAACATACGGATGTATGTAGACATATTCTGCTTCATATGTAGTCACTTGTTGCAATTTCTAAAAAGACTTATATTTGGAAACGGAGGGAGTACAACGCATGCATGCATGCCATGACTTTCCTTTTGATACTTGCATGTGTTGATTTGATGCACCTTGCCAAATTTTGACTATAAATTTAACTAACCAAATTTTCATGCATGTCACAAAAAATTACGGGACTGTTTGGATTGTGACTATGTTTGTCTTATGTTGCCACATTATTTTTCCCACACTTGCCACACTTGCCTAACTTGACTTGCTCAAATTGTTAGACACACTTTGGCTTGCCTAAGGGAATCTTGCCACAATTTTTGTGTCTATGACATGTGGGGTTCACTGCTAATAAAAAAATTCTTGTCTTAGGTGTGGCTAATAAAAAAGACTTATATTTAGGAATGGAGGGAGTAGAAAATATAAATAATAATGCATGTTGGGGCAACCCACATTTTCGCTAATTTTAGTCGTGGGCTTGTTCACAATTTTTATGAGGGGGTGGTTGTTCATTTAATGGAGGGACTTGTAGTACCAGACTTAAACGATACAAAGTGTGACCTGGAACACTGTAACACCACTTGGAACAAGCGGGTAGCTATCTCAAAAAACAATCAACAACTAAAAAATGCGACCTGGCATGTAGTAGTACACAATTTTAAACGATTGTTTTGATGGAGCAAAAAAGGAAAGCTACCCCACTACGTATATATAGGCCGGAGCCTTTGCGCTTGCTTGCTAGGGTTGCTCTATTCACACACTCTCATCCTCTCCAGATCTAAACAAGATAGGGGTAGTAACACTGTCTTTCTCCCTTCAAAAAACACTGTCTTTCTATCCTCACCACTCATTACAGATCCGGACATATCCCCCTCCGCTGGTGAAGGGGAGGAGGGGCAGCGTTTAGGCCGTCGTTGACAGCGAGGGAGGAGATCCACTGCCGGCCGCACCGTTATCTCTGGCCGAGCGCCGGCCTGGGAGGTCCTCTGATCCCTTCGTCGTTGCCTGTGGGCGGATACGGCCTCCCGCCGCCCACCTATCCACATGCTGATGACCTTCAGGTATATCTTGGTTCGAAACCGCCTTAGCTCTACTTCCCCAGCTTGCTACGTTGCTGCATGTGCATCATTTTCTACCTCTCAGCCCCTCTCGATCGGATGGTCCAATGTCACCTATTTTTTCTATTGTTAGAGGTAAAGCTACTTCATGGAGTCAAATCTCGTACTCCCTCCGTCCGAAAATACTTGTCATTGAAATGGATGTATCTAGATGTATTTTAGTTATAGACACATCCATTTTGATGACAAGTAATTCCGAACGGAGGGACTACTTGGTTCAACCAAGAAATAAAGTAGGGGTGGGGGAATTTACTATGTACATCAGACTTGGTACAAACAGGAAGGAAAGGGGGTGAAAGTAGTACAGACTGGTCATCCAACCAGTCTCTTGGTCGAAAAGGGAAATATAGGGGTAATGCTCTACACAGTGGTATGACCAGGACTAGATTTGCTATCCACACATAGGAGTAGGTGGCTAGAGTGAACAAAAATGGGACCAACCAGATATGTTTCTTGGATGTTTGTTTCTCGGGGGAACAAACTATGAATCACCACTTTATGCCCCTTTTTACGTACATGGTGCTGGACTGCTGGTGCACCCACTGTCCCATGCCCTTATACCAAATATTTAGTTGTTCTTAATCTAATGTCCCTGGTAAAAATGAAGCCATGCCAGTGTTATAAGCCATGACAAGTTTAGCCAAATGTTTTTGCCTGTAATTGTTTGAGACTCTGACTATTTCCTCTGTACCTTTTTGTGCAAACAGGGATATCCAATTCACCTAGTTGCTGTTGTGACCTTTTGGTGCACTGCACAAAACTCTTCTTGAAAGAAGTGACTTTTGTGCTGTTTAACTGGAATATCAGAATGGAACAGTTGGTTCATTTCGGTGGAACTGCACAAAGGGAGATCTGTGTGCCAATCCTCATCATCCATATTGGCGCCATAACCTTCCTTTAGGTAAGAATGATATTTAATGCATGTGTTCATCTCTATTTTCCGACTGCCATGAGAAAATAATGCTATTTTTTACTAGTACACTTGTACTCCCTCACTGACAAAACCAATTCTGAATTAGAAGGCCAATCATGTACTTGGTTTCACCAACTGGTGAGGAGAAAGAGAACCAGAGCATGAAGAGGAGGAGGAAGAAGAATAAACAGTGCCAAGGCGATCTTGCTGAAGCCAGAGGCCTCAGTCGAGGCCATTCAAGGGCTCCGGCAACGACTACCTTACATCTGAGGCAATCCTCCAGGGAGCCCTTCCACTTCTGCTGTCTCACTTAATTAATTAGGAGTACTTAAGTACCACTAATTTATTGCTGCCTAATTTTCCTGTCGGAGTGAAACAAATCTTTAGTAGGACCCTATGATGAATCATGTACGTGTGTATGTTTGTCTATGGAGGTGAATCATGTGGTGGAGCAGGGATGGAATATTATTAGTGTCATGACATAATAGTGCTATTGTTTTGCATGTCAATTTATTCCCATTGGTTCAATGAGGCAATGTTTTGCGTATTGTCCATCATGGATTTGATGCTACTGTTTGAGTAATATGCTAATGTCTTCCTATCCTTTCTCACTAAGATAATGAAGGTTTCACCTTGTTCCTACTTGTGGAAACAGGGACCATGTTGTGCCAATCATACATTTTAGTGGAACTACACAAGACAATACAATGAACTGTATCCCAGCCAGTGCTTTAACTCTACTGGAAGTTCTTGATAATCTTTCGATATAATCTCAGCACTGGTAAACAAGAGTGATTTCAACCATACATTTGAAGTGCACAAAAATATATACTATTGTGTGATTCAAGTGAGTGCTTTATCATCTCTTATGGGACTACATGAATAAGCTTTTTTTCTCAAGTTGGTACGGGCCTAAGGCCTTCATCTATATTAGTTTGTTGTCATCTCTATTTGTATCGTGCTACTGTCATGAGAAACTCCTTTATCTTTGCACATTAAAGTTTTGCAACCTATGATAAATGGCAATGCTTTGAGTGTTGAGCTAATTGGCACTGATTAAATAAACTAATACCTCTCTTTAAGCAAGACTACTATGTTGCTAACTTTACCCATTAAGATAATGAGGGTGCTTCTATTTGTTAGTGTATGTTTCATCAACTAGTCCCACTATTACAGTAATATCACTCTCTCAATATATATGCCAATAGGGATGCTCGATTTTGGTGGAACTGCACAAAAACTTTGGGTGCTTCATTGCCTTGACAACTTTCGTCCTGTCCTGTCAGTCGCTAATCTCGGCTTGCTTTCTTCCTTCGCTGTCAGTCGCTTCGCTTATCTCGGCTTCCAGTCAAAAGAAATAGTAATTGATATGCTACCTCACACAGGTTGTTACTGGTCTTTATCCTGATTATTGTGCTTGTCATGTATTGGTAATTTGGTATTGTGCTACTGTTTGCCGATTTTATATAGGAGTAACTTGGAGCCTGAACTCGCAGGCAAATCATTGCATTAGGTGATTTAAGTAGAACTGCACAAAATGATCAGATGGACAGATACTTATGCTGCTGCCATGTACTCCAAAGTTCACTCAGACAAGCACCGATGTTGATAAGAAGTGCCTATATTCATTCGAGTATCAACCGGCATCAACCAGTTGTCAAACTCCCAAGTATTAGGAGAGTGAACGCCAAAAATATTGCTTGGCGCATAGCCCAGAAGAACAGAGTCCAGTCTTTGGTCCCAACTTGTGCCTTTTGGTTATCGGTAGATATGGTAGCGAACTGTATGGCATGGAGTCTAAAGATTTCAGACAAGTTGGTTGACGCGTCTATTCATCTGGCACTTAATCAGTCTACACGCCAGGGATGGTCCATTTCAGTTGAACTGAACAAAAAATTTGTGTGGTTCATTTTCTCAACCGCCTCCTTTCTTGTCTGCAATGTAGAATTTTGGCGAGCTACAGGACCAAGATGAGCCAGTAAACTAGTTGGATGAAAGTAGTGGCCAAGTTGCTCAAACCTCGCTCAGCACGAGGCCACTATTTGAGGATAAACTGACAAGCAAAGTTCAGATTGTCTGTGCTACCTCTTATGTACTCGAAAGTTTACTCGTACAAGAACTAATTTTAGCAAGAAGTACCTCCGACTGAATACCATTTACCAGTCTGTACCCTAGGTAATTAAAGTTTGTCCATGGTTCATATTGGCTGTGATCTCAATCATTTGGATGCATAAACATACTGAACATGTGTATATCTGAATCTTTTTGTGAATTATGCATGAATATTGTTGTGTGATCTATCAATCATTTGGATGCATAGATATGTTGAGCTTGTGTATATATGAATCTTTTGAGTTGTTGATAGTGAATGTTGGCGATGAATATGAACGTGTCTTGTGAACCTGAGTTTGATATGAATGTTTACCTTTTCTGTTGTATTTGTGTGTGAATGTAACGCCCCGAGCCTAGCGCTCCAGAAGACTTCCAGCTATTCCGAGATTCATCGTGTGATTTGTTTTGTTTGTTGCATTCATCTTTGCATCATGTGCATTGCATCATGTCATCATGCAACCCTTTTTAAAACTCAAATAAATAAATTGCATAGATCGTTGATCTATTTAAATCGATGGATTTCACATGGTGATTTCTCTTTATAACATATCCTCCCAATATTTAGGGAGCTACTATATATGTTCCATTGTTTTGGAATCAACCGCAACCCACTTGCAAAATAATTCCCCATGCCTTTGTTATCTCACTTCTCGACCTCAAACTCTGTCCAATAAATTATTTCGCCATTTTCACGAGCTCCACCTAATTTCTCAACATGTTTTTTCGACCTTTCAAACACCCACTTCTTATTCAAACCCATTTGAATTTAATTCAAATGAGTTTGAATCCAATCTTCACCCATGCTCACTTTCTAGCTAGTTTTCTTGGTTCAAGCTCATTTTTGTGAGTCCCAGAAAATTATCCGCGTGTCCAACTTCTTCCCCTAACCTCCCTTTCTTTTCTTTCTTATCTCCGTTTTCTTTTATTTTCTTTAGAGCGAGAGAGAGAAGAGAGCCCAGCAGCCAGGCCAGCCTGTTTCCTCGCAGCCCATGGCCCAGCCGGCCCCTGCCTATCTAACCCTAGCCCCGACCCCCCTCCTCTCGATCTCTTCCTCTCGTCCTCCCACACTGCCGCCACTCACACACACGCACGCATCGAGCCTGGGAGAGGAGATCCTTGCACCCGATCCCCTCGTCACCTCCACCACGCTCGACCTCCTCCTCGCCGCCCTTGGTGCCGCGCCACCGGACCTCCCGCCGCCCTCGTCTTCGACCATCGCTGCTCCTGCAGCCTCCCCTCCTCTGCGTCGTCGCCTCCCCATGGCGCCGCGCCCGGCCTCCCGCGTCTGCCACTGGCTCCTCTGCTTCGCCCGTCCTTTGCTCCGCCTCCATCGCCAGCGACCACGACCAGCCACCGCCCTCCTTGGAGCTCCCATGGCCGGCGCATCAAGCTTGTCTCCGTCGGATCCGCGCCCGTGCCCTGTTCCTGGTCGCCTCCACCTGGATCAGCTCCACCTCGCCTCGCCGTCCCCGTCCTCAAGTCCGGCCGTGGTCGTCGCCCCTACATCCTCTGCCTCGAGCAGGAGGACAACCGCATGGCCGCGCGTGTTGACCTCCATGGCTGTCGTGCCCTGCCTCACCGCCTTGGCCTCGCCAAATCGCCGGCATCCAAGACCTCGCCTGTCCCCGCCGTCCTTCTCCATCTCGCGCCTCCTGCCTGCTCGTTAGCGCCAAGGTGATCCTCTTCCTCCGCGTCCACCCCCGCTGCTGCTCTGCCGCACCATCGCGTTTCATTTCTTCATTGTCAAGGCTGAGAGAACGCCAAGTACCGGGACATCAGGACCCGTTGTCGATGTCAAAACCGGCGGATCTCGGGTAGGGGGTCCCGATCTATGCGTCTAAGACTGATGGTAACAGGAG
The DNA here is from genome assembly GCF_018294505.1 of Triticum aestivum. Lineage (NCBI taxonomy): Eukaryota > Viridiplantae > Streptophyta > Magnoliopsida > Poales > Poaceae > Triticum > Triticum aestivum. The sequence continues at coordinate 521,281,615 of NC_057801.1, forward strand.
GCAAGGGACACAATGTTTACCCAGGTTCGAGCCCTCTCGATGAAGGTAAAACCCTACTTCCTGCTTGATTGATATTGATAATATGAGTGTTACCAGAGTTGATCTACCACGACATCGTAGAGGCTTAACCCTAGGAGCTAGCCTATGATGATTATGATTCTGTCTCTAAGGACTAAACCCTCTGGTTTATATAGACACCGGAGGGGGTAGGGTTTACATGGAGTCAGTTACAAAGAACGAAATACAATATCCGGATCACCAAGCTTGTCTTCCACGCAAAGGAGAGTCCCATCCGGACACGGAACAAAGTCTTGAGTCTTGTATCTTCACGGTCCAACAGTCCGGCCAAAGCATATAATCCGGCTATCCGGATACCCCCTAATCCAGGACTCCCTCAGTAGCCCCTGAAGCAAGCTTCAATGATGATGAGTCCGGCACGCAGTTTTGTCTTCAGCATTGCAAGGCGGGTTCCATCTCCGAGTACTCCAAAGTAATTATCAAACACTTAAACCATGTTCGGATCTACAGGATGATCTTCACATACCATCGTAGAGAGAATGATATTTCGCAAATGTAATCTGCTGACAACTTTAGACAACGTGACATGACACTACGGTCGACTCATTATTCGAACCGTTTCCCACAACCAGCCACAACACATATTGCGAGGCGGTTTCCTCGGCACGTCTTGTCGAAGCAGATATCATGTCCCCTTATCACGGGATTCAAATCAATACGGGTGTGGGTAATCCAACCGCGCCATCAATCATGGCCCTTGGGAAATAAGCGACCCTCAACGGGCAAGTGGGGAGGCGCACTGCTTTCATCGCCTCTATAAAGGGATAAGAGTTCCCCATTTTCGCCCACGCCTACTTCCTCCTTCGCTAATCCATTCTTGCCTCCTCGAGCTCCAGCGCCCTAGTTCACGCCTTCTCCGCGCAACCAAACATGTCCGGAGTAGGAGGCAAGTGGGTGGCCTCCACCGTGAAGGAGGAGAACATCACGAAGCTCCGGTCGGCCGGATACTTGGCCGTAGATATTGCGCATCGACTACCGAACGCAGGGCAGATCATTCCGACTCTGGGACCCCACGACAAGGTCGTGTTCCTTGCCCACTTCATCCGTGGATTGGGATTTCCACTTCATCCCTTTTTCCGCGGGCTCATGTTCTACTATGGGCTAAATTTCCATGATCTAGCCCCAAATTTCGTCCTCAACATCTCGGCGTTTATCGTTGTGTGCGAGGCCTTCCTCCGCATCAAGCCTCACTTCGGCTTGTGGCTACGAATCTTCTGCGTGAAGCCGAAAATCGTAGGCGGCCAGCAAGCAGAGTGCGGGAGGCGCCATGGTGGGCAAGATTCCCAACGTTACCTGGCTTGACAGCTCCTTCACGGAGACCGTGAAAGGGTGGAAATTGGGGTGGTTCTACATCACCGAGCCACGCGATGCCAACTGGGCGGCAGCCCCCGAATTCCGATCCGAAATCCCCATGCGGCTCACCTCCTGGGAAAAGAAGGGACTGGCCTGGGGCGAGCCTGCGAAGCTGACCGGACTTCAGAACTGTATCAAGAATATGATTGACAAGAACATCAAGGTTGTCAACGTAGTCTAGGTCATGCTCGTCCGCTGAATTCTTCCGTGCCAAAGACGGGCTTTTAATCTGTGGGAGTTCGTCCCGGCCGAACACCAGACACTCCAAGAGCTCTATGCCACGACACCAGAGGACGCATGGAAGGTGCTGTTCAAGGGCTCTGAAACACCTCCTTCTACGTCCGAGGACCGCGGACTCCATGCTGCGCGCCCCCCCGTCCGGTGAGTTTTCTAACCATTACCAGATGTAGTTTTCCCAGCATACCCATGGGAGGATCTCATGTCATCGTGTGTACTTAATCAGGAGTACATAGAGACGGCGGAGCGGATCGACTGTCCAGCTCCATTGCCAGAAGGTCCGGCAACCGCTCTCCTGACGGAGATGCTAGTCCCGGCACCCTATAAGGTGCTGGAGAAGAAGGCCGAAAAGAAGGCCCCGGGGACCAGGAAGGGTCTCCGGCGCAAGGCCATATAGGACGCCTCATCCGAAGACGACGAGGCACACTCCTCCCATGAAGGGGAGGAGGAGAAGGAGAAAGAAAGGGTCGCCCCATCCGGGGAGGCCGAAGGGTCTAGGAAGGCGGCCCAGGGGACCAGAAAGGGTCCCCAGCGCAAGGCTGTCATAGGCTCGTCGTCCGAGGACGACAAGGCAGATTCCTCCCATGGAGGCGGGGAGGATCACGAAGAAATGCCACCTCCCCGCACTGGGGAGGGGAAGAAAAGGAAAGCCGCCCTAGAGGGGGAGGCTAGGGCACCCAAGAAGGGAAAGGTGTCCCTTCCGGACTACTCCACCACGGCCGCCTACAGCGAGGAGGAGTGGCTGCCCAGGGGGAAGCCCCTAGTAAGATCATAAGTATCCACACTTCTGTTGTATTTTAGTGCGACTTTGCTTCATGGTCTGTTATAATGTCGAACATGCATATGTAGTCCGGCCAGGGCCCATCCCGAGGTATCCTCTTCAGCTGGGTCTTTGAGCGATCCGGTGATGAATTCGCTTCCAACGGCCACTTCCCCCCGGCCTGCGGATGACACAGAGGTGTTATCCCGAAGGCTCCATGAGCAAGGGGAGGCAACTCTAGAGACCTCCCAAGGAGAAATCCCAGACGCCGGGCTCACGAGGCGCAAGATCCCCATAGATTGTGCCGGCGGGAGCCGCAGCAAGTCAGGCTCCCAGCCGGACACTGTATCGGAACCTCTAAAGGTTCCGGATTCGGGCAGGCAACCCCTCACTAAGGAGGGTGAGCCATCCGTGCCGATGACTTCCGTTGCGCCAGAGGCATCGGATAGTCTATTGGAAGTGCTTTGCGGCGCTTCTATGGATGAAGAGCACCGTACTATTATGAGTGTGGTGATTCAGAAGGTTCTATCCGCCAAGAGCGGACTAACCGAAGCCTGCACCAGCCTCCTAACAGGCTTTGAGGTAAGTAATCAAAAATGTGTGAAATTATCACCCGATAGGTAGCAGCCCCTGATACTCTGTTTGGTGTTCGAAACGAAAAGCCAAATGGAGGGTCAATTTTAATCTGCAAGAGTCTAATATTAGGTGCCTTATGTGAATATGCAGGCGGTGCTGGTTGCCACTGCTGCCCGCACGGCCGAGGTCGCCGGACTCAAACGGGACCTAGAACAGGCCTAGGGATAGCTCGGCCTCACGAAGAGGTAGCTCGAAGAGAACAAAGGTGAGTGATACCCCGTTCACATATCATAGAGAAGTAGACAAAATTGGTGATTCTAACAACAAAGCATTGTGACTTTGTAATAGGGATCACAGCCGAAGTGGCATCCTGAAGAAAGCGTTGTCAGAGGCTGAAAACAAGGCGTCCGCGGAGTGCATTGAGTGTGAAAAGCAAAATGCTAGGGTGGGCGAGGTACAGCAAGAGCTCCAGGAGCTCGGCAAGAAGTTTGAGTCCTTGGAGTGTGACTTCAAGACGAAGGAGTCTGAGCTTGCGACGTCCCTTTTGAGCATGAAAGACACCAAGGTCAAAGCCGAAAAGGCCCAGCAGGAAATCCAAGCGGCCCAGAAGATAGCGGCGGATAAGACATTCTTTATGCAAAGCAAGCATATGGAGGAGGCGTTTCTTTTACTTACCCGAATTCGGAGCTCCCCAGGGGCATTCGCAGAACTGCCACACAACGTATTTGATGTTGCGGAGTTCTACCGCGCCGAGGAGGGGAGCTCAACGAAGAAGCTATTCTGGTCCCAGTATGCTGGAGCCGGACACCCAATGCCTCTGAGTGACCAACTGAAGCAGTTGGTTGAACTCCACAGGGCGGCCGAAGTGGCTATGAAAGATTTCATAGTCCGGATGTGGCCTGGTGAGCCTCTGCCCGCTAGCTACTTTGGCCTGATAATGCGGATGGTAAATGCCTGTCCGCGGCTTGAAGTGATCAAGTGATCCATTTGCATTGAGGGTGCCCGCCGAGCCTTTGCTCATGCGAAGGTGCATTGGGGCAAGTTGGATGCGGAGAAGCTGGTGAAGGATGGACCGCCAGAGGGCAAGGAGCATCGCTATCCCGAAAAATATTATGATGGCGTTATGAAAGGCGCTCGTCTCGTGGCCGATGAATGTACCAAGGACACAATCTTTGAGTGAATGTACTCCTGTCATATTTGTAATATAAAGACAAAGTTATTTGTGCTATATAGCATTTTGTTGATTTAAAATATTACCCTTTGTGTGGCCGTTTATAAAATTATGAAAGTAGGCCAGTCGTCGGCTTCCGCCCCCACATAACTAGTACTGGGGTGTTCCTGGAAAACCCAGACACTCTTTATCCAAATATTTGGTCCCTAAAGGAGGTGTTTGGCGCAGCGAACAAGGCAATCGGACTATGCGGCTTTATAAGTTTCACTTAGCCATAGAAGTCTATAATTTTAAATTTCGGCAAAGCCCCTAGAATTCGGAAAGCCGAATTGGGGCGCTACATACGCCTAAATCGGACGAGGCCGATTCCTTGCCTAAAGCGGAAAAAATCTTTAAGGATTTTAAAACCTCTCGAACAGCGATCAGCTCTCACCGCATCATGCTGGTCAGTTTTTGGCTTTCTCTACTGAGGTGTTCGTCCGGAATAACCGGGACACAATCGCAGTAGTTCTCCCTGCGCTACGTTACCCGATATAACAGAACGTAAGGTACCAAAACAAGGGAGCCGGGCTAACCCAACTATTGACCCAAGACATGATTCGGAGCTGATGCATATAGTGCTATAAGTTCGGGGTGCCGCACTGTCTAAAGTGTTCGAACTTGTCTTGCCGTATTAAGGGGGCGCCATAAGAAGCCCCTGGAAAACTGAACGTACCAAAGTGTACGGATGCAATACTAAATAAACATTTATAGAAAAAAATGTTTAGATAGAAATAATAAGCTGACGCTGTATATAATCTCCCATTGATGTATAATACGTCTAAGCGTATGTTTACAATGAATGCGTTAAGCAGAGGTAAATAGGACTATTTGACATGTCCTATCCAAGGGTGGGCCGCATGTAGGTATATAAAACAGGTATAACGATCGTGAATAGATTCCACCTGGGTATTCCTTTCGTGCATAAAGCCTTTTGCCTCCTTGGATTTCTCTCCTGTGAAAGTCTGATAATCCGGCTCTTCTGAAGAGGCTGCCCCGAAGCAGGGTCTTGAAAGATAGAGAGGGTTATTAAAGTATGTTGCGGCTGAACCGCACTATTGCGCCTCCGCCCCTGCCCATAGTATTTTGAGTGCGCAATTGTGCACACGTTGTACGAGTGCTGCCTTAATGGGGCTGGAGCGGAGGCGGGACTGCTAGTCGCGCTCTTGGCATGCCTGGTGATCCTGTTGCGGGGTACTCCGGATTCGCTTTACGGCGTTCAGGGTTGTTGTCGTCGGACTGGTGGTTTGCCAGAGAAGACTGCATTGTACTTCTGCCGCGAGGGCTGCCATATGCTCCTCTGTACGGAGAGAGCGGGCCATGTTTCCGTTGACTGTTATGACCCCGCAAGATCATGGCATCTTGAGCTTGAGGTATGCATAGTGTGGTACCGCATTAAATCGAGCGAATGCGGTTCGTCCAAGCAGTGCGTGATAACCACTACGGAAAGGGACGATATCAAAGATTAACTCCTTGCTTCGGAAGTTATCCAGAGATCCGAAGACCACTTCCAGTGTTATGGAGCCCATGCAACGGGCCTCTATTCCTAGAATTACACCTTTGAAGGTGGTTTTTGTGGGCTTGATCCTCGAAGGGTCGATGCCCATTTTGCGCACTGTGTCCTGATAAAGCAGGTTCAGGCTGATGTCTCCGTCCATGAGGACTCTTGTGAGGTGAAATCCGTCAATGATTGGGTCTAAGACCAATGCGGCTGAACCGCCATGACGGATGCTGGTAGGGTGATCCCTACGATCAAAGGTGATCGGACAAGCTGACCATGGGTTGAACTTTGGGGCGACTGGCTCCATCGCATAGACGTCCCTTAGTGCTCGCTTTCATTCCCGTTTGGGAATGTGAGTGGCATAGATCATGTTGACCGTTTTCACCTGGGGAGGGAATTTCTTTTGTCCCCCCGTGTTCGGACGTTGGGGCTCCTCGTCACTGTCGTTGTGCATCCCCTTGTTCTTGTTTTTGGCGTTTATTTTACCGGCCTGTTTGAGCACCCAGCAGTCTCTATTAGTGTGGTTAGCTGGTTTATCCGGGGTGCTGTGAATTTGGCATGGGCATTCAAGTATGCGGTCCAGACTGGATGGTCCCTGATTGTTTCTTTTGAATGGCTTTTTCCGCTGACCGGATTTGGAGCCACTGAATCCGGTGTTGACTGTCGTGTCTTCAGTGTTGTCGCCGTTGTTCCGTCACCTATGTCTGTTGCGCCGTGGCTTGCCGTTATTGTCGTGGACATCTGAGGTGCTGAAATTTATAGGTGTGGTGCTACTGGGAGGCAACCTGCTGTCCTCACCCGCACACAAGCGGGTCATGAGTGTCGTGAGGGCCGCCATGGACTTTGGTTTTTCCCGGCCGAGGTGTCGGGTGAGCCACTCGTCACGGATATTATGCTTAAAGGCCGTCAGGGCTTCGGCGTCCGGACAGTCGACTATTTGGTTCTTTTTGGTTAGGAACCGAGTCCAGAATTTTCTGGCTGACTCTCCGGGTTGTTGGGTGATGTGGCTCAAGTCATCAGCATCTGGTGGTCGCACGTATGTGCCCTGGAAGTTGTCAAGGAAAGTGTCCTCCAGGTTTTCCCAACTGCCAATGGAATTTGCCGGCAAGCTGTTTAGCCAGTGCCTGGCTGGTCCTTTGAGCTTAAGGGGAAGATACTTGATGGCGTGTAGATCGTCACCGCGGGCCATGTGAATGTGGAGAAGGAAATCTTCGATCCATACCGCGGGGTCTGTTGTGCCATCGTATGATTCAATGTTTACGGGTTTAAACCCTTCTGGGAATTCATGATCCACTACTACATCAGTGAAGCAGAGGGGGTGTGCGGCGCCTCTGTGTCGGGCTATGTCACGATGCAGTCCAACTAAGTCTGGTCGGTTGTGTTCGGCCCGGCCGGATTTATTGTTAGTGTATCCGGCATGACGGTCATCGTCATGTGGTGCGGCACGCCCCTGTTATCCGTAGATCGGTCTTGGTTGTCCTGCATTGTTTTCCAATATGTCTCATAGGTCTTGCGTATTGCCCCGGGCCGTAATGAACTGGCGTGGGGGTGCAGGCTGGTATTCGGGATGATATGCCATTTTATCCTGGCCACAAGGTGGCCGATCAGCCGTGTGGCGCTCGAGTCCATATTCCTCGGCTGCCAGGACTTCTGTCCATCTATCTGTGATCAGGTCTTGATCATCTTGGAGCTGTAGATGCTTCTTTTTCAGGCTCCTCGCAGTGGCCATAAGCCGGTGTTTGAAGCGCTCCTGCTCTGCGGGGTCCTTAGGCATGCCGAACTCATCGTCGTAGAGGCTAATCTCATCTTCAGAGGGGGGCATGTAGTTGTCCTCCTCCGAGTATCCGTCCGTCGCCTGTTCGTCTTCCTGTTCGGCCTGCTCGATGGCAGGCTGGTCGGGGTTGTATTCATCTTCGGCACCATCCGGATTGTCTTTGTCTCCAGTGTCGGTATTGCTGTGGCGGGGCTTGGAGCGGCGCTGACGACACCCATGTTTTGATTTCTTCCTTGAGGGGTTATCCTCCTTTCCCTCATCGCCATTTGTTTCTTTCAGAGTGTCCACCATATATATATATATATATATATATATATATATATATATATATATATATCATATGACGAGGTGGTTGTCCACCGCCCCATGGTGGTGGTTCCTGTTCTTCTCCTACATTGTCGTCCACACCGTTGATGTCATCGGAGTCGAAATCAAGCACGTTGGTCAAATCATCGACCGTGGCTGTCGGATTTCGGGTTCCGACAGACCCTCTAGATTCGAACACTGGGGTGCGTGCGGAGATTTTGCCCTCTGCCTACATGCACCTTACCGCCTCGCTATGATCTAAGCAATCAAAGGAACAACACAAGAGACACAGAGTTTATACTGGTTCGGGCCTTTGCTTGATGCTCTCGCATGCGCTTGCTCCCTTTGCACCAAAGAGGAAAGGGAGGACACTGCGCGGCCTGGCGCCCGCCTGGCGCCCTTGGTCGTCATGGCTTGCGTCATGGGCACCTTGTGAGGTACCCCGCCTTGATATCTCCGCCTCCTCGCGAGCCAGCCTGACGAGGCCGTGCCTAAGGAAGCTTCCTGTCGTCCGCCCGGCGAGGCTTGGCCCTTCGCGAGGGTCTTGAGCTCGTGCTGATGAAGATGGGCCATGCCGGGCCGCCCCTTGAGCCACGCCGCAGGCCGCAGGCAGGCAAGTCTGGGGACCCCCGTTCCCAGAACACCGACAGTAGCCCCCGGGCCCAAGGCGCGCCTGGACTTGGCTGAGCAGAGAGGCGAAGGGGCAAGTGCGAAGCACCGCGGGTCCTAACAGCCTGCGACCTCGGGCGCCACGTGGCGGTTGATTGGACGTGGGCGGCTCCGCAACTGCATGGATCGACAAAAGAGCGGCATCTGCCCAGGCTTTGCTTCCCTTGCTTCCTCCGGTCATTGCCCAGATCCCCTTTCTTGCGCTCTCCCTTCTTTCCTCCGAAATCTTCAGATCTACCTTGACCGCGCGCCCTAGCAAGACATGGCGCCTCGCCAGACCCCGGCCGAATCTTGGTACTCGCCCGCCTTGGACTCGCCGAACGTGTCGGAGGCGAGCCTTGCCCGGATGCGCCGGATGGTGGCGGCACAAGGCATCAACGGGGTGCAGGTGTTCAAGGCTGACTCCGCCCTTCCTGAGGCCTGAGGGAGCACCTTCTATCTGTTCTTCGTAAGCGCCATTGCTGTCGGTCTGGTGCCTCCCTTTTCTGAGTTTTTCTTCTCTGTCCTCCGCCATTACGACCTGAAAGCTCTGCATCTCCACCCCAACTCTGTTCTTCTTCTGGCAATCTTCGCCTACTATTGCCAGGATCACATCGGAGTGTAGCCCTCAGTGGCCTTGCTGTGCCACTACTTCTCCCTCCGGCCCTCTCGTGGTGCCATCTCCGCGTGCGCGAGCTTTGTCGCGTATGGCGGCTCCAACGCCATCTCGAAGCCCGGGAACAGGATTGAGGGCTTCAGGAGCAAGTGGGTCATGGTAGATGTTGGGCGCATCCACCCTCGGCTGACTCTGCCCACGGGGCAGCCCATGAGCTCGGATGATTGGTCTCGTGCGGAACTCGTGGACCCCCGCGCGAAGCCGCTGTTGGAGAAGATGGACGCAGATCTGAGGCCGGGCAACATGTTGGCGGCGAAGTTGAATGGTGCGTCGCTCCTGAGGGAGTTCCTGGAGCACCAGGTGGCCCCGCTTCGTAACTACTTGCTTCCGCTATGGAGGCCCCTCCTGAGCCCCGCAATCTTGGCCGACGAACACTTGGCCGCGGTCCTCCAATCTTTGGTCGGAGGAGACGTGGCGAGGCTGGAGGGCGCCCCTGTGCCCCTGTTACTTCGAGATGATTGGGAGAAGGTGGTGGACTCCATGCCCGTCTTCAATGGGGACGGGCCCGTGCCCACGGAGGCTTCCGAGGACCCGGCGGCCCAGGCGACGGTGAACGTGTCCTCTGGCGACTCCAGCGAAGAGGAGGAAGAAGAGGAGCAAGAAGGGGAGCCCGACTCCGAGGCTACCGACGGGGAGTCGAGAGCGCCTCTCCCCCGGCGCAGGATGAGGATGATGACGAGCGGGGCGGCGGGAGCTTGCCCCCGATCTCGAAGAAGGCCAGGTCTGGGCTGGTCCCCCTTGGGTCTGCCTCGGCTCTGAGGTGATCCTCAGACGTGCCTCCTGCTTCCGAGCCTCTCGAGGTTGATCCCAACAGCCGGCTCTCGGGCTTCAAGTATGGCCGGAGGTTGCTCGAGCTCACGAGCGATGACCATTAAGTGCTTGATTCTTGTTTTCTTCCTTGCTTTGTCATTGAGCCTTGATGTATGTATCTCTTGGCTAGGCTGGCGCATGCGACGAAGAAACTGAAGGGGCTCCTGAGGCTCCATCCGGAGCAGCGCCTCTGCCCACGAAAGAAGGTGGCTGCAAGGCACAGGCCTCTCCTGCCCGGTCGTCCTCACGAGGCCTGGTGGAGCTGGCTGGGGCGAGCTCAACCCCCATGGCCCAAGCGACTCCTGAAGTATCCTTGCCTGATGCCATCGCCATAGTTGTTGGGGCGCAGTGGGTCCTGCCTCAGGATGTTGTGGTTATGCTGCTGTCCTCTCCTCCTACTCCACCAACGGTTATCTCTCCGACTCCTTCCACCATCCAGGATCGCGCCGCTGCTAAACTGGACCGGCTGCGGCAAGATCTTCTGGGCGCCGACCCTTGTTTGCTGGCCGGGCGCTTGGAGCTGGCTTCTGGCTGGATTCGCTCTGACGCTTCGATTCGAGCGGCGCTGGTTCGGGCCTCGACGGCCTGCAACGAGGAGAAGCAGGCCGTCCTCGGGGCGAAGGCCGCTCGAGACACCACCTTGGGAGAGGCGGCTGATGCCCAAGGTCGCTGCAAGGTGCTGGAGAGCGAACTGCGGGGCCTGCGGGACCAGCTTGCCGAGGAGGTCCGCATCCACCGAGAGAAGGAAGAAGACCTGAAGGCTCGCGAGGCGGCCATCAAGGACCGAGACGCCAAGCTTAACAAGCGCCGTGACCACCTGGGCGCACTGGAGCAGGAGTTGGAGGCGTGGAAGGCCGAGCTGGACGGCAATGCGTGGGCCCTTGCCGAGGACCGCGAGGCCTTCATGGAGACGGAGGTGAAGGTTCACGGCTTGCTGAAGTCGCTCTACGACAGCGGCCTGGAGAGCCCGCTGGCCGGCGCCGAGGACGGCCCGCCAAGCTGCTCCCCTTCATGGTCCGTGCTCTTGAAGATGTCACCCTTGGCCTTGGCCCTACGGCTAAGGCCGAGGCGCGCGTCATGTCTTCTGCAGCGCTAACGCGGGTCCTTACCCACGTCTACCTTCAGGACCCGAACGTCGACCTTGACAGCCTGCTGGAGCCAGCGAGCGGCGAGCTTGCCGCTGCCGCTGCTAAGGCCATGAAGGGTCGTGTGGAGGCTCTGCTGTCGAAGTTCCAGGCCTTCAGCACCAAGCCGGAGCGAGGCGCTGCCGATCCTGCGGCTCCACGAGGCGAACCCACTCCGCGCAGCTCCGCCGCCAACAAATGACTCCATCGTGGCTCCTGTCCTGCTTTCAGCTTCTGCAACATGCATCATGCCTCGGGGAGGCGTTTAAACTTGTGTTTGGTGTCGTGATAACAGTTATGGACAGTAATATTTGCTTTTGAATTCCTTGAATTTTGCGCTCTTCCTACTTGCTTATGTTCTACGCCGGCAAAGCCCGGCCCCGCGCATACCTCGGCCGTCGTTAGCCTCGACCGGAAACCAGGACAGGACCAAGGAGTGAGGGGCTACGTGACAAGTTAGGCTCCTGAGTCGCGATGCTTAGGAATCCCCCTTGGCGCACGAACAGCAAGTAGGGAGGTCAGATGTGTGGGTGAATCTACCATTCTACGTCTGCAGAGCCCGGCCCCGCGCATACCTCAATCGCCGTTAGCCTTTCGGAACTAAGGAGTGAGGGGTTACGTGACCAGTTAGGATCTTGAGTCGATGCTCAGGAGTCCCCCTTGACGCTCAAATGGCCTTTGTACCTTGGCTCCGCTCAGGGAGAGACGCGCGACGAACCAGGCCCAAGGGGCCTGGCTGGGTGGCGTACGTCTGGGCGTGACCCAGGCGCAGCCCCCGTGCCCAGCCCCCTCGCGCGGCACTCCCGAGGGGAGGCATTGCGATGAGGCCAGACACTAAGCTCTGGGCTCCCTGAGGTTGATGCGGCCAAGTGCCACCCTCAGTTGTTTATCACCAGTGCGGAGCATAGTGCTTCCACTGGTGTGTGGGAGGGGGCTCCCCTCCGGGAGGAGCCCCCGGGGCGTGTACAACCCTGCCCTGACACGTGGCCGGCACGATAGGGCATGAGGAGGTGTATCTGGGCACCCGTGAGCCAGCGCGGGACTCACGGGGCCCTACCTCAAGGCGGGTTGCGCCTGGCATTGGGCCTTAACTTGTGATGTGTTCCTGCAAATTTTGCCAGATGTCGATGCTCTACGTCCTCGGGTCCCGACCCTCGAGCTAGTCTCAGCCGTCGCTAATTTGCCGGGGCGCGATGCCGTGGACAAAGCTAGAGGGTGAGGGCTGGAGAGCCGGTAGGATCCCTGAGTCGCGATGCTCAGGTACCCCCCCTTTAACGTGCAAGCTTGGTTAGATGTCGATGCTCTACATCCTCGGGTCCCGGCCCTCGAGCTAGTCTCAGTCGTCGCTGGTTTGCCGGGGCACGATGCCGTGGACGAAGCCAGAGGGTGAGGGCTGGAGAGCCAGAGGGTGAGGTCACGAGGGAGGCGCTTGGGCACCACTTGGAGGCGTGTTTCAGAACACGTTTCCCTCAGGAAGGAGCCAAGCAAGGAGGGCCAAACCCTCAGGAGTTCGTCAGTCAGATCACGCAGGAGTTGTAGGAGTCAAGAGTCATGAGTGGCAGCCGCCGCTTACCCGCCACAGCTCCCCATCCAGGTGGGGATGGCGGGCTGCGCGTCTGCATCGACATCCCAGGGCTCAACCGAGTCACCTCTCAGGAGCGCTTCTGGCCCTCACGTGTGGGGCGCTGCGGAGGCCCACCCCACAGCTACGTTCGCATGCCCTACGGCTTGCCGAACGCGGCTGCGGTGCGCCAGCGCCTCATGAGGAGCATCCTGGAGGCTCAGGAGGCTAGGCGTTCTGTAGTCCTGGCGGAGATGGAGAAGGTTCGCGAGGAGCCACCAACGCATCTGGAAGCTCCCGAGGCTCCTGGGCCTGGGGGATCATGAAGATTGGCTCCCGCAGCCTGCTACGTCTGCTACTTCAACACCCCTTTGTCGCCAACACTATCAGGTGACATCTTTCAAGTTTCATTTCCAGCCGGGAGCGCCCTCAGGGCTGCATCATTCCCAGGCCGTGTGGGTCCGTCCCTGCGGCGTGTATCCCTTTTTCTCGTGTTCTTAGATTACTTTGTCGCCAACACTATCAGATTACTTTGTTGGGGGCGCCCCTCGGGCTGCATCATCCCCAAGTCGCTCGGGTCAGACCCAGCGACGTGTACCCCTCTTGCGTTTATTTTCGGGCCATGCATCCCATCATGCTTGCTATTTGGTGTCTATCTATGGAACCTCTTCTTCCTTGATGTCGGCACCTTGCACGTTAAAGGGGGGTACCTGAGCATCGCGACTCAGGGCTCCTACCGGCTCTCCAGCCCTCACCCTCTGGCTGGAGCTGATCGTAAGGCACTTGGAGGTTGTTGAACGTCTCTACGGACAGGATGTTGTGCCCTGCCCCGCCATCGATGAGGGTCCTGGTGACTTGCACATTGCTTATGACTGGGGAGCAAAGCATTGGGAGGACTCCGGTTGTGGCCGCGCACTTGAGCTGATCCGCTGAGATGAACGTGATGGCGCACGCCGACCACCTGAGTGGGCGCGTGGATTCAAGCTTAGGCAGGACTCCATTCACTTCGCGGGCGAACTGCTTGAAGATGCGTTAAGAGGCTGGGGCTTGAGCTCCGCCCAGGATGCAGGCGATCGCGTGCGGCTCCTGGAAGCCCCCAGCCCCCTCGTCCTAATGATGGTCCTCATTTCTCCTTGGCTGCGGCGGCAGCGGAGGGAGGCCTGCATTTACTTGCGAGCGATCCTCGCGAGGCCGATCCCTCCAGTCTCCCTCTCGAGGCTGATCCTGCCAGCAATCCTCGCGAGGTCGGTCGTGCCACCCTTAGCAAGGGCCGCGGTCATCCCAGCATCCTGCGTTCCTTCCTCCTCCTCGGCCATAGCCGCGATCGTTGCGGTCGGGGCGTCGGCCAACCCTTCCTTCTCGCACGGCTCAGAGCTCTTGGCATTCGTTGGTGTTGTGGGTGTGGAGGTCGTGATACACATAGTACCGGCTACCCTTGAAAGACTCGGGCTGATCTCTGCCCCGCTTGGTGTCTGGTTCTGCCGCGAGCACGGCAGCCCCCTTGCGCTTCACGTCCTTGGCCTTGGATTTCTTCTCTTCTGGGTCGGCGGCTGGCAGCTTGAGGAGGGAAAGGCGCCCTTCCTCAGCCCTGGCGCACTTGGTTGCCAAGTTGAACAGCTCCAAGGAAGTGCACAAATCTTCATGCATCACCAGCTCCTCCTTCATCTTGACGTCGCGCACGCCATCGGAGAAGGCTGAGATGATGGCCTCCTTGGTCACCTTGGGAATCTTGAGACGTGCATTGTTGAAGCGCTAGATGTACTTCTGCAGGGTCTCCCCTGGTTGCTGCTTGATGCGGCGCATGTCGCTCATGGCAGGTGGCCAGTCGCGAGTACCTTGGAAGTTGGCGATGAAACGGGTGCGCGTCTCGTCCCAGGAGGAGATCGTGCCTGGTGCCAGGTTCAGGAGCCAGGTGCGGGCCCCTTCCTTGAGTGCCATGGGAAACCAGTTCACCATGACCTTCTCGTCCCCGTTGGCGGCTTCGATGCCCAGCTCGTAGAGCTGGAGGAACCCCACAGGGTCGGCCGTCCCGTCGAGGTGAGGAGGCAGGTCTGGCTTGAACTTGCAGGGCCACGCGACGCTGCGCAACCCGGCGGTGAAGGCGCGACATCCTGCCATGGCCACGGGAGGCCTCTGGTGACGGGGAGCTTGGTCTTGCGGGCCCCCATGCGCTGCAGCTGGGAACGGCGCGGGCTCTTGGCGTGCTGGGACAGGAGCGTGGTCATGACGGACCGGAGCAGGGAGCACTCGGGCAGCTTCTTGGGGGCGAGGAACCTCTTGGCATCTCCGCTCTTGTTGCGCTAGCGCCGGATGGGGTGGGTTCCGTCTAGGGACCACGCGCCTTGGGGACAGGGCGCCTTCTTGAGGGGGAGGCGGCTGAGGCACCCCCGGAGCTTTATTGCCTGCGTAGGGCGGGGCGCGGTGCAGCGAGAAGGACGGCGCGGGGGAGCCCCTACAGCGCGGACGAGCTCGGCGATGCGGTCGAGCCACTCTTCATAGACGTCGTCGACTGGGTGGTAGCGCAGGAGCTCGTTTGCCGCGATGAGCGCAGCTCGAGCCTCCATGGCCACGCGGGGTGCGCGGGACGAAGAACCAGCCAGGGCGAGCGAGGGAGTGGCAGTGCGGCCGTCTCGCCTCATGGATGGATGCTGGGACGATGCTTGCTGCTTGTTCCCCGCCGGGCCGGTGGCGGCGTTGACGGCAGGCGACGGGGAACAGCGGGGGTGCCCGCCGACGGGGGCCGTCGGGGCGACACGGGAAGCGAGAACGGCTCGGCGCTCAGCGCGGGCCCGACGAGCATCTGACATGGACGCGATGGTCGGTGAAGAACAGGCCGGCGGAAGGCGAATTCCGGCGCACCCCTACCTGGCGTGCCAAATGTCAGATTTCGAGTTCCGATAGACCCTCTAGATTCAAACACTGGGGTGCACGCGGAGATTTCGCCCTCTGCCTACCTGCACCTCACTGCCTCGCTATGATCTAAGCAATCAAAGGAACAACACAAGAGACACAGAGTTTATACTGGTTTGGGCCACCATTGTGGTGTAATACCCTACTCCTGTGTGTGGTGTGGTGGATTGCCTCTTGGGCTGATGATGAACAATACAAGGAAGAACAGCCTCGCGAGGGTCTGTTCTTGGCTGGTGCGATGAACTACTAGGGGGAGTTCAGTCGCTCTCTCTACTGGTTTCCTGGTGAGGATCCCATGCCTCTATCTTGTGGTGGATAGTCCTATTTATAGGCAAAGGCCCTGGGCCTCCTCCCAAATATTGAGCGGGAAGGGCGCCAACAATTGGCCATTTTGAAGGGGAACATCTAGTACACTTATCCTCACTAAAGTTGGTCCTCGCCTGCCAAAGGCTCTGGTGGTGACGCCGGCTTGGGCTCCACGATGACCTCCATCCTGCCGTTCTGCTGGTCTTGGTCTTGTTGCACCGAAATGGATGCCTTTGCTAGATTCTCTCGCCTGCGCTTGCTCCCTTTGCACCAAAGAGGAAAGGGAGGACACTGCATGGCCTGGCGCCCGCCTGGCGCCCTTGGTCATCATGGCTTGCGTCATGGGCACCTCGTGAGGTACCCCGCCTTGATCTCTCCGCCTCCTCGCGAGCTAGCCTGACGAGGCCATGCCTGAGGAAGCTCCCTGTCGTCTGCCCCGCGAGGCTTGGCCCCTCGCGAGGGTCTTGAGCTCGTGCTTATGAAGATGGGCCATGCCGGGCCGCCCCTTGAGCCACGCCGCAGGACGCAGGGTAGGCAAGTCTGGGGACCCCCATTCCCAGAATGCCGACAGTGGCTATGAAGTGGGTGGTGGGTGGGCAACGAATTCCCTCGTCGCCAGCTTCCCACTAGAGCCGGACATAGTTTGGCCCAGAGTCTCCTGACAAAGAGAGAGACTTTAACGAGTTTAGCATGTCGCCAAAGGGCGAGTGCTGGAAAATATCTGCAGCGGTGAATACCATTGCCAGGGCCGAACCAGATTCGGCGGGCTCGAGGGTGCGTGGACTGGAACCTACAACCGGATACGAGTCCGGGGGTCTGGAGTCACAGGATTCCTTGGGGGTGAAGTCTGTGTTAGGCTCTACTGCCAATGGTTGTATGGCCTCCCGGGCGGGGTCCATCCACCCGTCCTCAGGCGACACAATCTGCCCTAGATTTAGGCCCAGGGCTCCTACAGGGGCGCTATCCCGAGCATTGTCCGACAGCAGGTCTAAGCCGTGCTCATCGTGACTGTCCGGCGCTCCTGGCATAGGCCCGAATCCGTTGAAGGTCAAGTCTCCGCGGATATCGGCGCTGTAGTTTAGATTTCCGAACTTGACCTGATGGCCAGGGGCGTAGCTGTCGATCTGCTCCAGATGGCCAAGCGAATTGTCCCATAGTGCGAAGCCCCCGAACACGAAGATCTGTCCAGGGAGAAAAGTGTCACCCTGGACCATGTTGTTGTTGATGATTGAAGGAGCCATCGAGCCTTACAGCGATGACATAGAGGAACTCTCAATGAAAGCACCAATGTCGGTGTCAAAACCGGCGGATCTCGGGTAGGGGGTCCCGATCTGTGCGTCTAAGACTGATGGTAACAGGAGGCAAGGGACACAATGTTTACCCAGGTTCGGGCCCTCTCGATGGAGGTAAAACCCTACTTCCTGCTTGATTGATATTGATAATATGGGTGTTACAAGAGTTGATCTACCACAAGATCGTAGAGGCTAAACCCTAGGAGCTAGCCTATGATGATTATGATTCTGTCTCTAAGGACTAAACCCTCCGGTTTATATAGACACCGGAGGGGGCTAGGGTTTACATGGAGTCGGTTACAAAGAAGGAAATACAATATCCGGATCGCCAAGCTTGTCTTCCAAGCAAAGGAGAGTCCCATCCGGACACGAAACAAACTCTTGAGTCTTGTATATTCACGGTCCAATAGTCCGGCCAAAGCATATAGTCCGGCTGTCCGGATACCCCCTAATCCAGGACTCCCTCACCCGTCAAGTTCATCTACGTGCATGTACGACTATCTACACGCAACGAACTGTGGAGTTACACGAGCTCCAAGTACCGCGATGACCTCGGAGACTGGACTCGGTCAAGTTCCTCTACGATATGTGTACCACTACTTCCACAACATGTCGTTTATGACTACCGTCGCTCGGATTCAACAAGACAACGTGTACCACTACCGTCGCCACGTTCGACTACCGTACGGTTACACCAAGTTCATCTACGAAACGTGTACAACCACTTCCCACTACGACACGAGTACAAGTACTTCCACTATGGCCACTGCGAGAATGTCTACTTCCATCTACACCGCATTGAACTTGTTCTGCCCCGAAAATGCACGTTTCAAAGGTATAACCACCGAAACGGTGCCCGTGGGCAAATGCATGTCTTGTATGAGATGCTCGTGTTTGCACCGCGTCCGAATTGTTGCTCAGTTCCATGCCACCGACACATGGGAACGCGGTATCCAGGATCACCCCACCATCTTTTGCATGTTTCGCACTTCCACATCTTTGTTTGCACCGGTCGCTCAACGAGTTGTCAGAACCGGAATGTTGTCGTGGCACCATTTGCGTTGTCGTTGCCGTGGCACCCCTTTCTTTCCGCCATGGTGACAAATGCTCCCTGTCATTTTAAATGGCAATATTTTCATAAAAATGGCAGAAAACTTGCATATGTCATCCTCATCATGATAACAACATTTAAATGCTTAAAATTGTTGTTTGCTTTAAAACTGCTAAATGACATGGGGATTTTCCAGAAATGGTGTTTGTTGTTCCGGCCTCATTTAAACTTGCCTAGATAGGTAGTTTTCATATGTTTCACCTCTTTCCATGTTTAACAACAATAAATATTGTTGTACCTAAACGAGAGTGAACTAAATAACTCGAACGTGGTGTTTCGGCAATATGCAACTCGTTGCATATTGAGCTCCACTTAATTTGTAGTATTGTTTGTGCACTTTGCCATGCCATGCCTATCTAAACCGGACATGCATCATACTTGATTGTGCATCATGCCATGTTTATGTGATGGTTATTTACCATGTTGTTTGCTTCTTTCCGGTTTGCTTCTCTCGATAGCTTCGGTTTCGTTCCGGAGTTGTGAGGACCCATTCGACTATGTTGATTCCTCTACTTATTGGTTTCGTTGTTCTTCCTTGCGGGATCTCAGGCAAGATGACCATTACCCTCGATATCACTTCTATCTTTGCTTGCTAGTTTCTTAGTTCTATCGCTATGTTGCGCTACCTATCACTTGTTCTTCAAGCCTCCCAAACTACCATGTCAGCCTCTAACCTTCTCACCCTTCCTAGCAAACCGTTGCTTGGCTATGTTACCGCTTTGCTCAGCCCCTCTTATAGCATTGTTAGTTGCAGGTGAAGATGAAGATTGCTCCATGCTGGAACATGATTATGTTGGGATATCACAATATCTCTTATTTAATTAATGCATCTATATACTGGTAAAGGGTGGAAGGCTTGGCCTTATGCCTGGTGTTTTGTTCCACTCTTGCCGCCCTAGTTTCTGTCATACTAGTGTTATGTTCCTTGATTTTGCGTTCCTTACGCGGTTGGTGATTTATGGGACCCCCTTGACAGTTCGCTTTGAATAAAACTCCTCTAGCAAGGACCAACGTTGGTTTTACCATTTGCCTACCTAAGCCTTTTTACCTAGGGTTTCCGGAGCCCGAGGGTCATCTTTATTTAACCCCCCGGGCCAGTGCTCCTTCGAGTGTTGGTCCGCACCAAGTAGACTGCTGGGCCACCTCGGGGAAACTTGAGGTTTGGTTTTACTCGTAGGATGTCTCATCCGGTGTGGCCTGAGAACGAGATATGTGCAGCTCCTATCGGGATTTGTCGGCACATCGGGCGGCTTTGCTGGTTTTGTTTTACCATTGTCGAAATGTCTTGTAAACCGGGATTCCGAGACTGATTGGGTCTTCCTGCGAGAAGGAATATCCTTCGTTGACCGTGACCGCTTGTGATGGGCTAAGTTGGGACACCCCTGCATGGTATAAACTTTCGAAAGTCATGCCCGCGATTATGTGGCAGATGGGAATTTGTTAATGTCCGGTTGTAGAGAACTTGACACCAGATTCGAATTAAAATGCATCAACCGCGTGTGTAACCGTGATTGTCTCTTTTCGGCGAAGTCCGGGAAGTGAACACAGTCTTTGTGTTATGATTGTGCGTAAGTAGTTTCAGGATCACTTCTTGATCACTTCTAGTTTCTCGACCGTTCCGTTGCTTCTCTTCTCGCTCTTATTTGCGTATGTTAGCCACCATATTTGGTTAGTGCTTGCTGCAACTCCACCTCCTTACCACTTCCTACCCATAAGCTTAAACAGTCTTGATCTCACGGGTTTTGAGATTGCTGAGTCCTCGTGACTCCCCAGATACTATCACAACAGTTGCATGTGTCGACGATACCAGTGCAGGTGATGCAACCAAGCTTAGTTGGGAGTTCGATGAGGACCTTGGTCGTTACTATGTTTCGTTTCTTGATGATCAGTAGTGGAGCCTAGTTGGGACGATCGGGGATCTAGCAGTTGGGTTATCTTCTTTTCTTTTGGCTTCGTCCATAGTCAGACTATGTGTGTACTCTGAATGATGTATGATTTATTTGTTCATTATGTGAAGTGGCGATTGTAAGCCAACTATTTATCCCTTTCTTGTTCATTACATGGGATTGTGTGAAGATGACCCTTCTTGCGAAACAACCACAATGCGGTTATGCCTCTAATTCGTGCCTCGACACGTGGGAGATATAGCCGCATCATGGGTGTTACAAGTTGGTAATCAGAGACATCCCCGACTTAGGAGCCCCCTTCTTGATCGAATCGCTGACGTTGTTGAGTCTAGAACAAAAAATGTTTTGAGTCTTAGGATTATATATATCAGAGAGTAGGTTTCTTTTTACTCCTCGGTCCCTTTGTCGCTCTGGTGAGGTCTCCTGACGTAGATGTTTTGACTTTCCTATCCTCAAATTTCACTAATTTTTTTTAGGATGACACGAGTATCTTGGGATCGAACGGATATTCTTATGACGAGAACATTGTTCTTGGTGCCTCCTGACATTTAGGGGTTGTGGCAGTGTCCTGGGGAGTTGAGCTCTGAGGTGTTGTCATCACAATTTTATCGTTGCAGTTCTGGAATACCTGAGTTTTGCCGACATCGAAAATCTCTTTTATGTAGTTGTTGGTGAGATAACCTCGATGCCACCCAGTACTGGGGCGGGAGTTCGGGAGTATTGCCATAACTCGTATAACGGATGCTTTTTGAAGGTTGAGGTACACGATTCGCGAAGGTTTCTTGGTTATGTGTTGATGGATGGATACAGCTGGATGTAGGGATTGTTAGTTTTGGGTGACATATATATTGCTTCCCCTGTATCCCCAACACCAGATTGCATAACCAGAAAGTTTCAGGAGTTTCATAGGTGGGAATTCAACTAGCTCTAGTTTTTTTCTTTCTAACAGATGCATGATATGAGATTGGGGTTCGACGTCTAGTGGTCCGCCTATCCACAGTCGTTTTTACAGTTGTCTCATTGTGTCTTAAAGAGCCCTTGGCTATGCTGGTTCGGGGACGCTTCGTATGTCATGTGCATTGCCTTGTACATGATGGTGTTGTACGATCGAGCCCGTGTGGGCCCCATCACGAAAACTTTGGACAAAATCTCTATCATATGTTTGTTTCCGGCTTATTCTGCAAGCCAAATCCTTTGTTTTGTTTTATGTGTGGTATTCGAGTTGCTTCAATGTCAAATGTTGAATCCATACCTTTCCTAAATGGTGTTCTAATATTGCTATGTGAATACTAATCCTTCTTGCTCATTGAGGTTGTTATGTTAATTCGTTTCCAACCGGCGTGCTTCTTTTCAAGTGGATCCGATCATTTCAACATGCGCAAGATCAATTCTAAGTTTTTCTCAATGATGTCTTTTCCATCTGCCCCAAGTTGCCTTTGTTTTCCCGCCCTCCCACCCTTTTTCTTCAAGGACTCAGATTTCTTAATCAAGTATCCTTTTATTGATGGGAAGTCTCTCCATTCTTTTCCATCGATGCTCTTATCCGGTGATTCTTAGGAAGATAGTAACGGAGCTTCAAGTTCATCATTCTTCATTCTCGTATTCTTTTCCGATGGATTTAACTCAAGCTTTCGGTGTTGATCATATCCCTTTCCTCATTCAAATGCTATCCCATGCCAGTGCATCTCATAATCATTCACCTCTCTCTATTCGTATCCGGAGTGCTAAAGATATCTCAGAAGATTTGTGTCTCCATTATCAATCCATTCAAGCTATTTCGAGATTATTATCTCATTCAAGTCATTTAATTCAACTGGTGCAATCTCTCTTTAAAATCATTTCAACGGTGTTTCTATTGAGTGGGCCCTAACCCATAGGTCTTTTCCCAGGATCTTACCTGACTCTTCTAATTTTCCCGGAGCTATTCTCAAATCCATTTCAAAGTTTGATGTAAGAATGAGTTTTCATCAGTCATATTCTTTCTCCAAGATCACTTTCAAACTATTTTCATTGTTGGTTCATCATTTCTATTCTTCTTTGTTCCGAAGTGCCTCAACAATTTTGGTGGTTCTCGTCATCATTCTCAGCATGTGAAGACTGAAGAAGTGTTTCCTCTAAATCTTGGTCCATTCTCTTGAAGATTCATGGTTCTAGCTTCATGCCATCCTCATAATTGTTTTTGATTGTGACAATTCTTTTCTTACTATCCGGAGCATTTCATGAGTTGTTTCCATTTCTTTCCTCCGAAGGCCATCATGTCATAATTATTCATTCCAGCTTTCAGATCTCATTCTCCAAATCTTACTGATGCATCGTTCAAATACCCTCTAATCATTTCATGATCTCTTCATTCTCATGTATCTAAATCCCCTCAAGTATATTCATTCGTTTTCCAATTCTTCCCAGGGAATTGTTCCTTTGCTACTTTCATTTTCAATTCTTTCGGTGGTTCATTCAAGATTTCACTTCCTTCGTTATCATATCAATTCATTCGCTCTTTCCAAATCCTACCGGTGGTTCGTTGAAGACCTTCTCAAGTTTTGCACTTTGTCTACCCTTAATGCTCCAAGAAGAATAAGTAGTATACCAAATCCGTTGTTTGTCATCAATTTAAATTGGTGAAGGATACGCATAACATAATTCTTATTCTTGTTTCATCCAAGTGATTAATCCCTTCCTTCAGAGTTTGTTCAGGAGGAATAAATTCTTGGTTTCAAGTTGTTCGTATTGTCTCCCGGTGTTCTAAGCTCTCTCAATTCTCTCATAGGGAAGATCCATCTAAATCATTTCAAGGCTTGAATCTTATTCTTTTCATCCTTTTGTTACCGGAGTTCTTCATGGTGGTTCACCATGATTTAATTCATTCCCGAAGTGTTCACCAAGACTTGTTGGTGGAGCACAAGTATTCCCTATCTTGCATTCCAAAGTGCAATTATCCTACTTTATCTTTTGAGATTGTGTTATATCATTCTTGAAAATTTCCATTCATGTTTCGTTATTCACATGTTGTCAAGAATGAGGTATTTTAGATCCATCAATCTGTTCGTTGGAGTTTTCTTGGTATATATTTCACTTGAAGCCTTCCCTAAGGAATGTCGCTAATTGTGGTGTCTATCGATAATCCAAGTTTCCACCTATTCTCGCGGTGAAAGAAGTTTTTCATCTCTCTGGTGCTCTCAATCAAATCAATGCTTTCCATTAGTGGCCGGTTGTCACCTCATAGTCTTGAGATGTTTTTCCATAAGCCCACAACAGGCTTGTGCTTTTCGTTGTTCATTTTCCAGCAACTCCGTTAAATTCTTCTTTGCAAGGATGCTTTCCAAGTTCATTTGTGGCAAAAGTTATCATTTTCTTCCCCGTCCCTTTATCCCAACAATCTAGCTTCTATTCTTTCGATCCGGAGGCATTGTGATGTTGCTCTCTTCACCCATCACCCTGTTTTGTCAAGATCACGTTATTTTCTTGCTCATCCATTTAACCGGAGTGTTGTGTTCTCATTCAAGTTCTTTCATCTTATCAAGTTTTGCCTCTCTTTTCAACTTGAGTGCTATCTGAAATCCTTCTTACCCATTGTGCCATTCTTTCAATAGTTCCGGAGGCAGTCTGTTGTTGATTTCATCAAGTATCATCCCATCTTCTCAAGTTCATGTTCTATTTCTTCCATGTTCAACCGGAGTGCTGTCCAAATTCTATCATTCTTGTTCCTTGGTTATCTCATTATACCGGTGCAGTTTCATAATGTTTTCAGTTCGTTAAGCTCTTGTTTCATGTCGTTCAACCTACAAGGTTCTCGTAATGTTCCTTGTTCCTCTTTTCTAACAAATTGTTTACAATCTCGTTCATCTCTGTTGTACTCTTTCTTTTAAATTGCTCAACCTCTCAAGGTTCGTGGTTTCACTCGTTCGTCAAAGAAGCAACATAGTTTTACCTCTTCTTTTCCTCTTCCGTTTCTCTCTGGTGCCATCCTAGATCTCGGGACGAGATCCTCTTGTAGTGGTGGAGTGTTGTAATGCCCCAAGCCCGGCGCTCCAGAAGACTTCCAGCTATTCCGAGATTCATCATGTGATTTGTTTTGTTTGTTCCATTCATCTTTGCATCATGTGCATTGCATCATGTCATCATGCAACCCTTTTTAAAACTCAGATAAATAAATTGCATAGATCGTTGATCTATTTAAATCGAGGGATTTCACATGGTGATTTCTATTTATAACATATCCTCCCAATATTTAGGGAGCTACTATATATGTTCCATTGTTTTGGAATCAACCGCAACCCACTTCCAAAATAATTCCCCATGCCTTTGTTATCTCACTTCTTGACCTCAAACTCTATCCAACAAATTCTTTTGCCATTTTCGCGAGCTCCACCTAATTTCTCAACATTTTTTTAGACCTTTCAAACGCCCACTTCTTATTCAAACCCATTTGAATTTAATTCAAATGAGTTTCAATCCAATCTTCACCCATGCTCACTTTCTAGTTTTCTTCGTTCAAGCTCATTTTTGTGAGTCCCGGAAAATTATCCGTGTGTCCAACTTCTTCCCCTAACCTCCCTTTCTTTTCTTTCTTATCTTCGTTTTCTTTTATTTTCTTTAGAGCGAGAGAGAGAAGAGAGCCCAGCATCCAGGCCAGCCTATTTCCCCGCAGCCTATGGCCCAACCGGCCCCTGCCTATCTAACCCTAGCCCCGACCCCCTCCTATCAATCTCTCCCTCTCGTCCTCCCACACCGCCGACACTCACACACACGCACGCATCGAGCCAGGGAGAGGAGATCCATGCGCCCGACCTCCTCCTCACCGCCCTTGGTGCCGCGCCACCGGACCTTCCCGCCGCCCTCGTCTTCGACCATTGCTGCCCCTGCAGCCTCCCCTCCTCCACGTCGTCGCCTCCCCATGGAGCCGCGCCCGGCCTCCCGCGTCCGCCACCGGTTCCTCTGCTTTGCCCGTCCTTTGCTCCGCCTCCATCGCCGGCGACCACGACCAGCCACCGCCCTCCTTGGAGCTCCCATGGCCGACGCCTCAAGCTTGTGTAGCAACCAGACCTCAAACAGTCCGATCTCTGTGCTTCAGTGTCATCCTGGATCAGTAATGCTGACACGCATAGTACTCGAAGGATTTATAACAGAGTAACAATCACACACTTATTACATCGAATGTGTCAAAAGAGAATGTATTACAATAAACATGGCTTAAGGCCATCTAATAAAGATAACAACAGAAGGCTTGGAAGATAAGTGAGTCCATCAACTCCGACGGCATCACTGAGTATAGAACCACGACCTAAGGCACCTTACTCATCGTCTGAAAACTCTGCAACATGAACATTGCAGCTCGAAAACGGGTAAGCACATGGAATATGCTGGCAATGTAACACATAGATAGTAATGAACAGAAATATGCTATACTACATGCATATATGGCTGGTAGAAAGCTCTATGGTTATAGTTTTTGCGTAAAGCCAATTTTTCTCTACTGCAAAGGAATAAATTTTATTTAACTATCCTGGTGGTTGTTAACCATTGAGAAGATAGACATCCTCTCAATCCCAATTAAGCATCATCATTAAACCCAACAAATTAAATTTAAAGTAACATGATTGGATTCACATGATAATCCAAGTACTAGATACTCAAAACGTCCATAACCGAGGACACGGCTAACCATGATTAATTTGTACACTCTGCAGAGGTTTGCGCACTTTTCCCCACAAGACTCGATCTCCTCAGTTTGGATTTCTTGCACTACATGGTGTTTGAGAAACGGATGACCGAGACATAGTCTTTCAGAAGCGCTAGCACCTTACGATCGGGTAGACAGTTACACCTACTTTCCCCTACATATGCTAGTCTACCACTGTAAGAGTTTGCATGACTTAATCAACTATGCTAGAGCCCATAGTAGCTTGTGGCTGCACACGGAAGTTTCTAGCATGAATAATCTCATGATCCCTTTGAGCCTGGGTAGCGGTCCATAAAGAAAAACAGGCAATCCTTGGAATACCCAGGTGCCTCAATCCACCCAGATGTGTGTTAAAGTTCCATTAAATAAGAACCTCACATCTGTCATGGATACACTCATGCAATCCACGTCTACTAGCATAGCATGGCAATATAATCAAATGTACAAGTAACTCCCAAGGGTTTGATAATAAAACAGGTAATAGGCACTACCTCATCTACTTCCCAAAACCCACATATTAATCATATCCTAATCATGCAATTGTTTGAGAGTTGAAACTAATGCAATAAAACTGGGTAGTAAAAAGGTATGATCAAAGTGTTACTTGCCTTGATGATGATCCGTGAAACCTAGAGATTCGAAGTAGCAAGCGGCGCACTTCGGATACTCTATCACACACAAACAAGAAAACAAGCATACAATAAGTACTCATCTAATGCACGGGTAAATCTCAAATAAAAGATCTAACTAGAAAGCTCAACTTAAGAACTCTGGTTTGCAAAAAGAATCAAATCAAACGAAGCAACGAAAGTCAAACGGCGAAAGAAACAAGCTTCGCTTATTAATCTGAACCTAAGTCAAATTTAAAGTAGCAAAAACTTGTTTGAGTTGGTTAAACGGAAAGAGGGTTTCGAGACGAAACTCTAGCGCTTGAATCGCCTGATTCCAATAAACGAGCGAAAAGATAAACTAAAATGAAAATCGGATCAGAAATCATGATCTAGAATAATCGCAGAAAACCCGAGAAAAAGAAAAACTGACAAACAATTTAACGAGCGGACGTTCGTTAACTGAAACTAAACGGCGAACTCATCCGTTAAAACGGACGAACGAGCGAACG
The DNA here is from genome assembly GCF_018294505.1 of Triticum aestivum. NCBI lineage: Eukaryota > Viridiplantae > Streptophyta > Magnoliopsida > Poales > Poaceae > Triticum > Triticum aestivum. The sequence goes on from NC_057801.1 coordinate 521,308,555, forward strand.
CTCGCCAAATAAATAAACCGGGCAAACTAAAAAACGATTTAAAAAGATAAAAACTAGGGTTTTCAAGAAAAATAGATAGGTTTTCTTAGAA
>NC_057801.1:521309241-521326422 GCF_018294505.1 Triticum aestivum
CTCGGGGGATCGGGAGGTGGGGCGGGTCGAGGTGAGGAGGGCGGCGGTGGCGGCTATTTATGGGGGGGGGTGGCGTCCTGGCTTGGGGGAGGGGGCGCCTCGGGAGGCGGCAGCGATCGGGACTCCGGTCCTGATCCGGTGCGGGAGACGGCGGTGGCGCTTGGTCGGCTCGGCTGGGCCTTCGGCCCAGTCGGGCGTGCGGTATTTTTTTAAATAAATTCCACCAAAATTAAGAAAAATTTCTAGAAAATAAAACAAAATTCTAAAAATTCCAAAATAAATTTCCACCATCTAAATAAAATATTTAGAACAAGATGAACATTTTCTTGGCCCTAAATTGCTGTTTTGAAAACGTGCAATTTTCTTAAATTCAAATAAAATAGCCAAAAACTCCGAAATAAAATCTTATTTGATTTTTTTATTAAATCCTCAATATTTCGTTATTTTGGGAAAGTCATTTTATTCCCTCTATCATATTTTTATAATAGAAATAATTGAAGATAAAATAAATAAAATCAAATGATTCCATTTTCAAAATTTGAGAAAAACCCAAATATGAAAATAACAAAATCCCCAACTCTCTCCGAGGGTCCTTGAGTTGCGTAGAATTTCTAGATCAAGCCAAAATGCAATTAAAATATGATATGAAATGATGATCTAGTGTATAACATTCCAAATTGAAAATTTGGGATGATACAGCTTGTCTCCGTCGGATCCGCGCCCGCGCCCTATTCCTGGTCGCCTCCATCTGGATCCGCTCCACCTCGCCTTGCCGTCCCCGTCCTCAAGTCCGGCTGTGGTCGTTGCCCCCTGCATCCTATGCCTCGAGCAGGAGGACGACCGCATGGCCGCGCGCGTTGACCTCGATGGTTGTCGCGGCCTGCCTCGCCGCCTTGGCCTCGCCAAGCTCGCCGGTAGCACTGAGCTTGCATGTCCCCGCCGTCCTTCTACTTCGCGCACCTCTTGCCTACTCGCTAGTGCCAAGGAAATCCTATTCCTCCACGTCTGACCCCGCTGCCGCTCTTGCCGCACCATCGTGTTCCGTTTCTTCATCGTCAAGGCCGAGAGGACGCCAAGTACCGGGACGTCAGGACCCGTCAAGTTCATCTATGTGCATGTACGACTATGCACGACTATCTTCACGCAACGAACTATGGAGTTACACGAGCTACAAGTACTGCGATGATTCCGGAGACTGGACTCTGTCAAATTCCTCTATGATATGTGTACCACTACTTCCACAACATGTCGTTTACGACTACCATCACTCGGATTCAACAAGACAATGTGTACCACTACCGTCGCCAAGTTCGACTACCGCACGGTTACACCAAGTTCATCTACGAAACGTGTACAACTACTTCCCAGTACGACACGAGTACAACTACTTCCACTACGACCGCTGTGAGAACGTTTACTTGCATCTACACCACATTGAAATTGTTCCGCCCCAAAAACGCACGTTTCAAAGGTATAACCGTCGGAACAACACCCGTGGGTGAATGCATGTGTTGTATGAGATGCTCGTGTTTGCACCACGTCCGAAATGTTGCTCATTTCCATGCCATCGACACGTGGGAACCCGGTATTTGGGATCACCCCACCATCTTTTGCATGTTCCACACTTCCACATCTTCGTTTGCACCGGTCGCTCAACAAGTTATCGGAACCGGAATGTTGCCGTGGCACCATTTCCGTTGTCGTTGCCGTGGCACCCCTTTCTTTCCGCCATGTTGAATAATGCTCCATGTCATTTTAAATGGCAACATTTTCATAAAAATTGCAGAAAACTTGCATATGTCATCCTCATCATGATAACAACATTTAAATGCTTAAAATTGTTGTTTGCTTTAAAACTGCTAAATGACATGGGGATTTTCCGGAAATGTTGTTTGTTGTTCCGGCCTCATTTAAACTTGCCTAGATAGGTAGTTTTCATATGTTTCACCTCTTGCCATGTTTAACAACAATTAATATTGTTGTACCTAAACGAGAGTGAACTAAATAACTCGAACGTGGTGTTTCGGCAATATGCAACTCGTTGCATATTAAGCTCCACTTAATTTGTAGTATTGTTTGTGCACTTTGCCATGCCATGCCTATCTAAACCGGACATGCATCATACTTGATTGTGCATCATGCCATGTTTATGTGATGGTTGTTTACCATGTTGTTTGCTTCTTTCTGGTTTGCTTCTCTCGATAGCTTCGATTTCATTCCGGAGTTCTGAGGACTCATTTGACTACTTTGATTCCTCTACTTCTTGGCTTCGTTCTTCTTCCTTGCGGGATCTCAGGCAAGATGACCATTACCCTCGATATCCCTTCTATCTTTGCTTGCTATTTTCTTCGTTCTATCGCTATGCTGTGCTACCTATCACTTGTTCTTCAAGCCTCCCAAACTGCCAGGTCAGCCTCTAACATTTTCACCCTTCCTAGCAAACCGTTGTTTGGCTATGTTACTGCTTTGCTCAGACCCTCTTATAGCGTTGTTAGTTGCAGGTGAAGATGAAGATTTCTCCATGTTGGAACATGATTATGTTGGGATATCACAATATCTCTTATTTAATTAATGCATCTATATACTTGGTAAAGGGTGGAAGGCTCGGCCTTATGCCTGGTGTTTTGTTCCACTCTTGCCGCCCTAGTTTCCGTCATACCGGTGTTATGTTCCTTGATTTTGCTTTCCTTACGCGGTTGGGTGATTTATGCGACCCCCTTGATAGTTTGCTTTGAATAAAACTCCTCCAACAAGGCCCAACCTTGGTTTTACCATTTGCCTACCTAAGCTTTTTTCCCTAGGATTTCCGGAGCCTGAGGGTCATCTTTATTTAACCCCCCCCCCGGGCCAGTGCTCCTTCGAGTGTTGGTCCGAACCGAGTAGACTGCGGTGCCACCTCAGGGAAACTTGAGGGCTGGTTTTACTCGTAGGATGTCTCATTTGGTGTGCCCTGAGAACGAGATATGTGCAGCTCCTATCGGGATTTGTCGGCACATCGGGTGGCTTTGCTGGTTTTGTTTACCATTGTCGAAATGTCTGATCACGTCTACCTGGGAGAAGGAATATCCTTCCTTGACCATGAGAGCTTGTGATGGGCTAAGTTGGACACCCCTGCAGGGTATAAACTTTCGAAAGCCGTGCCCGCGGTTATGTGGTAGATGGGAATTTGTTAATGTCCGGTTGTAGAGAACTTGACACCAGATTCGAATTAAAATGCATCAACCGCGTGTGTAGCCATGATGGTCTCTTTTCAGCGGAGTCTTGGAAGTGAACACGGTCTTTGTGTTATGATTGTGCGTAAGTAGTTTCAGGATCACTTCTTGATCACTTCTAGCTTCTCGACCGTTCCGTTGCTTCTCTTCTCGCTCTTATTTGGGTATGTTAGCCACCATATTTGCTTAGTGCTTGCTGCAACTCCACCTCATTACCACTTCCTACCCATAAGCTTAAATAGTCTTGATCTCACGGGTTTTGAGATTGTTGAGTCCTCGTGACTCACCAGATACTATCACAACAGTTGCAGGTGCCGATGATACCAGTGCAGGTGATGCAACCAAGCTCAATTGGGAGTTCAGTGAGGACCTTGGTCGTTACTATGTTTAGTTTCTTGATGATCAGTAGTGGAGCCCAGTTGGGACGATCGGGGATCTAGCAGTTGGGTTATCTTCTTTTCTTTTGGCTTCGTCCGTAGTCGGACTATGTGTGTACTCTGAATGATGTATGATTTATTTGTTCATTGTGTGAAGTGGTGATTGTAAGCTAACTCTTTATCCCTTTCTTGTTCATTACATGGGATTGTGTGAAGATGACCCTTCTTGCGAAACAACCACAATGCGGTTATGCCTCTAATTCGTGCCTCGACACGTGGGAGATATAGCCGCATCGTGGGTATTACAGTGAACTTGTTAGCATGCCTACTGTGGGGTATGTGACGTGTGGGTGTCAATGGCACACCTTCTTCCCGAGAAGAATTGCACCTGCTTTGTTAGGGTAGCAACGGTGCATCAACTCTTTTTAATCTTTTTATTACTCTATCTTCCCCTCTCCCCCGCTCAACCCCTGTCGTAATGTTTTCGGCCTCAAAACAAAGATAGTACTGCATTATTTTTGGGGCTTGATGAAAAATCGAGTGCTGGTTTCTGTAGGTTGGCCCGCCCAGTAAATGGGTTGCTGGTCCACCACGACGGACTGGGAGGCTAAAAATACAAGTTGTATGGTGCAGAGGCAAGTAAAAAAACGCTATCAAGAGCCATCCACTGAAGAAAAAAAATCGCTCCTGATGTGCTTCTTCAGTCGTGCCGCCGGCCCCCTCTTTAATCCAGTTCGTGCGGGGATCTGGTATCATTTTTTTTGCAGAGGGCGAACAAGTATCAGCTAGGCCTAGGTTTTGTATTTCAACATGCGTAGCCCACGACATACAGAGACAGTGGTTTCAAGTTATTTTTTGAGGTCCATACTGGCCTATGGGCTTTTTCTTAAAGATAGGCAGCCCAATGTATTTTTTAATAAAACGCAGGTCTCTGTTCTATTTATTTATATATAAGAATATTAATGTTGTGTCCAATTTGTGTTTTCCCTTCTAACCACATTATATATGTTTATATTATTACTATTATCGTATATTTTATAGAGACTTATATATACATTACAAAAACATCCCACGTGTTATAAACTTATAAAAGTAAATGTTTAACGGAAGTTGGCAAGGAAAATCCTGGTTGTTTTTGACTCACAGGCAAGGAAAACCCTGGTGATTGCGTACAAAAGCTTGCAAAGATTTTAAGGACCAATTTAATAATAACGCGCTCATAGATGTGGTGGGCTCCTACTTCTATGACAAAAAATCATGACATAAAATGGGCTTTTCGTCCTGGGCGGGCCGGAGACGCAGCTGCATGACATTCTTTGGGCCGTCCACGACGGAAAAAACCGTGGTAGAAGCGAGGGCGAGGAAAATTTCAGGGAGTTCCCGGTTAAGGTGGGAGGTCTGGGGCCGAGCGATGCACATTTCTCTCATACACGTACGCGTGTGTGTGCGAGGCGTTGGCTCTAACTGAACCCGAGCGAGGCGTTGGGCTCTAACTGAACCCAAGCGATTGCACTGCAGGCTACACGTTACTCAACCCGAGCGATCGCCCGATGGCTGTTAACTGAACCCGATCGAGCGATTCCTCGCTACTGCTGCTAACTGAAGCCGATCGATTGGATGAACAGTGAGCGTTGCGGGGGGTTTGGATGAACAGTGAGCGGTGGCGTTGCCTCTGGATGAACAGGACCCCGTGGTGTGGAGGGCTGGATGAACAGTAGACGGTGGAGGGGTGGATGAACAGGACCCTGTGGTGTGGAGGGTTGTATGAACAGTAGGCGGTGGAGGGGTGCCCGTGGAGGGGTGGATGAACAGGACCCCGTGGTTTGGAGGGATGGATGAACAGTAGACGATTGAGGGGTGCCCATGGAGTGGTGGTTGAACAGTAGCCGGTGGAGTAGCGCACGGTGGAGGCTGGATGAACAGGAGCCCGTGGAGGCTGGAGGAGGTCGACGGTAGCCCATGGAGGCTAGAGGAGATCGACGGTGGAGATGAACAGTATCCTGTGGAGTCCCGTTTTGCGGTATGCCACACCCCTCCCGATGAATAGGACCCCCGTTTCGATGGTAGCGCTCCAACACAAGTCAATTTCGTCCGTTTTGCGGTACGCCACACCCCTCCCGATCAAAAGGACCCCCATTTCGACCGTAGGAGGCCCGTTTCCTCCGTTTTGCGGTACGCCACACCCCTCCCGATCAACAGGACCCCCGTTTCGATCGTAGGAGGTCCGTTTCCTCCGTTTTGTGGTACGCCACACCCCTGCCGATGAATAAGATCCCGTTTGGAACATGGCTGGTCGAACACAAGGTCGTTTCCTCCGTTCTGCGGTACGCTAGGCCTCGTTTCCATCACCTGTGCCGTCGAAGCCCTCCCGATGAACACGACCACGCATTCCGTTCCGACCCAGCCGGTTGGCTCCCCATGAACATGATGACGGAGCTGTTTCTCCGTTCCGACCCAGCCATGTACACGAGCCCTGGCCGTACGTATGGGCGAGTAGGCGTTCGAGACCCCGACCGTATGTACACATACGTGGCCGTATTTTCTTTCTTGCGCACTGGCCGCTGTACGTACGTGTACATGCTATGTGCGCGCCTCTACTACGACATGTGTGCGCCTCTACTACGACACATGCGTGCCTCTACATCAACCAGTATATATGTACGTACACGTTCGTGACCAGAATGACAACGCTATGTACGCTTTGACCAGGTGGGTCCCGACTATCAGGCACTTCCTTGCATGCGAAGATGTAGCTGGTGGGTCCCAGCAGTCAGGGGGAAATGTTTTTTTCATGAAATACGGTGGCCCATCTGGTGGCTCCCCGCTATCAGGTGGAGGAATAATTATTTTGCGCGTAATAAGGAGGCACTTCCTTGTTGTGGCTGTGGACCCAGCTGTCAGCCTCTCCACGTACAGTCCATGTCTGATGGAAGCCGTTCCTTGACCATGTTGACCACGCTGCGCCGAGAGCACCAGGGCGGTGGACGACGGCGAGGCCTAGGAAGGGGACGACGCGGAGCCGGGGAAGACGCGGCAGTGGATGCCCATGCGTAGATGAGTACGAGGGTTCACTGGTTTGCTGCGGTGTGAGGCTGCCGTCACCACAGAATAATAGGGGGTGTGGGTGAGTAGAGGGATGGCCTGGCCAAAGGTGGGAGTAGTAGGCGGTGGTGAGGCCTCCGCTGCATCGTAGCCAGCCACGGGAGGCAGGAGCACGAGGCACGACCGACGCTGGTTTGGGCGGCTGGAGCAAGAAGACTAGAGGTTGAAGAAGCACTACGACCGTTGGATGGACATCGTACGGTCACTGGAGCTAGAATCATGCATATTGACTAAGTTGACAAAGTCCTCCATCCCCGTCAACTTAGTAGGCCCACAAGTCAGCCTTCCACTATAATGGGTCCCAGCTAACAGGGGGAGTATTCATTTTTTTGTGCGTAATAAGGAGGCACATCCTTGCGTGCGAAGATATAGCTGGTGGGCCCGAGCTGTCAATGCGGTAACGTTTTTTTCGCGAAATACAGAGACCCTTTCGGTGGATCCCGGATGTTAGGTGGAGGAATCATTATTTTGCGCGTAATAAGGAGGCATTTCCTTGCGTGCGGCTGTGGACCCAGCTGTCGGCCCCTCCACGTATAGTCCACTTCAGATGCATGTCGGTCGTTGACCATGTTAACCAGGCCGCGCCGAGAGCACCAGCGCGGTGGACGACGGCGAGGCCTAGGAAGGGAACGACACAGAGGCAGGGAAGACTCAGCAGTTGTTTCCCACACGGAGGGGAGTACGACTGTACGAGCGTTTACTGGTTCGTCTGCCGTCATCGGAGAATAACAGTAGGTGTGGGTGAGTAGAGGGATGGCTAGGCCAGCGATGGGAGTACGGTGGGGCGGTGAGGCCTGCGCGGTAGCACAGCCGGCCGCGGGGAGGAGGGAGCAGGCAGTCCCGCCGGCGCTTGGAGCAGGAAGAGCAGAGATTGAAGAAGCACGACGGCCGTTGGATGGCCATCCAACAGTCACTGCTTGTGCTTCAACCTTTTTTTAGGAAAGCCTCAAATCTGTGGAAAACAACATACAGCCCATCTGCCATTATTTCTAATAATTTACAGCCCATTTGCTAATTCTTAAGGTTTTTTGGATCCCATATTCTTCTTGTTAGCATTACAGCCCATATTGTGGCCACAGTTAAAAAGTTATACAAAATTTTGCATATTTTGATGCGGTCTGAATTGTTTTTAATCCCGAAATTTCGACTCATATTCAAACTAAATTTAAAAATACATGTATATCAATATAAAATCCAACAAATTCTCCATGCATAAAAATTAATGTAATTTAAAATCTCGAAATGAAAAAAATGATATTTGAAACTAATTGTCGGTTAGTTGTGTTTAAAAAATGTACAGCCCATTTCTCATTACTGATGGGCCATTTTCTCGGCCAGCCGAATGAAATCTCTCCTCGTGTTGAAAGATTTGCAGCCCAACAGGCCTGACAAAGCGACTTACTTGGCAAGTCACAAAAAAACTGGGATGTGGCCGTGGACCCAGCTGTCAACCTTATTTTGCATATTTTGGTGGAGTTCGAACTGTTGTAATCCCGAAATGTTAAACATTTTTTTAAGAACTTATTGATTTGCCAAAAAAATCTTTTTGTTTTTGTAAGCAAATAAGACGGGGGACAATTGAGTTGGTTTAAGGGAAAACCAGTGGTAAAAAAATCAGCGCTGGGTGGGAAAAAACAACAAAAATAAGGATGTAAATATGAAAAGGGAATTTTATGTGTTTTCAATATAATGATACGTGTATATGAACTAGTAAAACTATAGGTAGAGATTAGAAAACGGATGTAGGACATGCGTTTCAAGAGGAAAATAGAACTGGGTTGTGTGTTTGATTCAGTAAAAAAACTGCCTGGGGATGTTGTAAGACAAAATATAACTAACGCTAGCGGGCCAGAGGCCAGTAGATACCTGCTGGATCTTTGTGCCCCGTTGTCGTCATGGGCTGGGCCTGGTAAAAACAAAACCAACCCTGGGCAGTCTACAGCCCAGTTGAAACTTGCTCGACCTAAAAAAACAATATACGTGCTCAATAAACGAGAGAATTCTGCAAGTACAGACTGATAACTGGGATGCAGCATGGATATTGTTTTTTTTATCGTGATAATAAGTGCATGCACTTGTTTTGAAAAAATTGGAGAACTGGGAATTCGAACGGCAGGTGCTTATGCTACCCATCAAACAAAAATCAGGTGCCTGAAACTTCGTTTCGAAACAAATGATTCAGCTTTATATCCACGTCGACCCTCGACATGATGGTTGGAAGCAAATGCAAGTTCATACCAAAAGATCGTTAACAACAATACCAACTTGCGGACGACAAGGTAGTACAACTACCAATACCAAACTAACTTATAATCTTTTTACTCCTGGCCCTAGTGTTCGTCTGGTAGAAAATTAATGCATCTATATACTGGTAAAGGGTGGAAGGCTCGGCCTTATGCCTGGTGATTTTTTCCACTCTTGCCACCCTAGTTTCCGTCATACCAGTGTTATGTTCCTTGATTTTGTGTTCCTTATGCGGTTGGTGATTTATTGGACCCCCTTGACAGTTCGCTTTGAATAAAACTCCTCCAGCAAGGCCCAACGTTGGTTTTACCATTTGCCTACCTAAGACTTTTTACCTAGGGTTTCTGGAGCCCGAGGGTCATCTTTATTTAACCCCCCGGGCCAGTGCTCCTTCGAGTGTTGGTCCGAACCAAGTAGACTGCTGGGCCACCTCGGCGAAACTTGAGGTCTGGTTTTACTCGTAGGATGTCTCATCCGGTGTGCCCTGAGAACGAGATATGTGCAGCTCCTATCGGGATTTGTCGGCACATCGGGCGGCTTTGCTGGTTTTGTTTTACCATTGTCGAAATGTCTTGTAAACCGGGATTCCGAGACTGATCGGGTCTTCCTGGGAGAAGGAATATCCTTCGTTGACCGTGAGAGCTTGTGATGGGCTAAGTTGGGACACCCCTGCATGGTATAAACTTTCGAAAGTCGTGCCCGCGATTATGTGGCAGATGGGAATTTGTTAATGTCCGGTTGTAGAGAACGTGACACCAGATTCGAATTAAAATGCATCAACCGCGTGTGTAACCGTGATTGTCTCTTTTCGGCGAAGTCCGGGAAGTGAACACGGTCTTTGTGTTATGATTGTGCATAAGTAGTTTCAGGATCACTTCTTGATCACTTCTAGCTTCTCAATCGTTCCGTTGCTTCTCTTCTCGCTCTTATTTGCGTATGTTAGCCACCATATTTGGTTAGTGCTTGCTGCAACTCCACCTCCTTACCACTTCCTACCCATAAGCTTAAATAGTCTTGATCTCACGGGTTTTGAGATTGCTGAGTCCTCGTGACTCCCCAGATACTATCACAACAGTTGCAGGTGTCGACGATACCAGTGCAGGTGATGCAACCGAGCTTAGTTGGGAGTTCGATGAGGACCTTGGTCGTTACTATGTTTCATTTCTTGATGATCAGTAGTGGAGCCTAGTTGGGACGATCGGCGATCTAGCAGTTGGGTTATCTTCTTTTCTTTTGGCTTCGTCCGTAGTCGGACTATGTGTGTACTCTGAATGATGTATGATTTATTTGTTCATTATGTGAAGTGGCGATCGTAAGCCAACTATTTATCCCTTTCTTGTTCATTACATGGGATTGTGTGAAGATGACCCTTCTTGCGAAACAACCACAATGCGGTTATGCCTCTAATTCGTGCCTCGACACATGGGAGATATAGCCCCATCATGGGTGTTACAAGTTGGTAATCAGAGCCATCCCGGACTTAGGAGCCCCCTTCTTGATCGAATCTCTGACGATGTTGAGTCTAGAACAAAAAATGTTTTGAGTCTTAGGATTATATATATCGGAGAGTAGGTTTCTTTTTACTCCTCGATCCCTTTGTCGCTCTGGTGAGGTCTCCTGACGTAGATGTTTTGACTTTCCTGTCCTCAAATTTCACTAATTTTTTTTAGGATGACACGAGTATCTTGGGATCGTTCGGATATTCTTATGACGAGAACATTGTTCTTGGTGCCTCCTGACATTTAGGGGTTGTGGCAGTGTCCTGGGAGTTGAGCTCTGAGGTGTTGTCATCACAATTTTATCGTTGCAGTTCTAGAATACCTGAGTTTTGCCGACATCGAAAATCTCTTTTATGTAGTTGTTGGTGAGATAACCTCGACGCCACCCAGTACTGGGGCGGGAGTTCGGGAGTATTGCCATAACTCGTATAACGAATGCTTTTTGAAGGTTGAGGTACACGATTTGCGAAGGTTTCTTGGTTATGTGTTGATGGATGGATACAGCTGGATGTAGGGATTGTTAGTTTTGGGTGACATATATATTGCTTCCCCTGTATCCCCAACACCAGATTGCATAACCAGAAAGTTTCGGGAGTTTCATAGGTGGGAATTCAAGTAGCTCTAGTTTTTTTCTTTCCAACAGATGCATGATATGAGATTGGGGTTCGACGTCTAGTGGTCCGCCTATCCACGGTCATTTTACAGTTGTCTCATTGTGTCTTAAAGAGACCTTGGCTATGCTGGTTCGGGGACGCTTCGTATGTCATGTGCACTGCCTTGTACATGATGGTGTTGTACGATCGAGCCCGTGTGGGCCCCATCACGAAAACTTCGGACAAAATTTCTATCATATGTTTGTTTCTGGCTTATTCTGCAAGCCAAATCCTTTGTTTTGTTTTATGTGTGGTATTCGAGTTGCTTCAATGTCAAATGTTGAATCCATACCTTTCCTAAATGGTGTTCAAAAATTTCTATGTGAATACTAATCCTTCTTGCTCATTGAGGTTGTTATGTTAATTCTTTTCCAACCGGCGTGCTTCTTTTCAAGTGGATCCGATCATTTCAACATCCGCAAGATCAATTCTAAGTTTTTCTCAATGATGTCTTTTCCATCTGCCCCAAGTTGCCTTTGTTTTCCTGCCCTCCCACCCTTTTTCTTCAAGGACTCAGATTTCTTAATCAAGTATCCTTTTATTGATGGGAAGTCTCTCCATTCTTTTCCGTCGATGCTCTTATCCGGTGATTCTTAGGAAGATACTAACGGAGCTTCAAGTTCATCATTCTTCATTCTCGTATTCTTTTCCGGTGGATTTAACTCAAGCTTTCGGTGTTGATCATATCCCTTTCCTCGTTCAAATGCTATGCCATGCCAGTGCATCTCATAATCATTCACCTCTCTCTATTCGTATCCGGAGTGCTAAAGATATCTCAGAAGATTTGTGTCTCCATTATCAATCCATTCAAGCTATTTCGAGATTATTATCTCATTCAAGTCATTTAATTCAACTGGTGCAATCTCTCTTTAAAATCATTTCAATGGTGTTTCTATTGAGTGGGCCCTAACCCATAGGTCTTTTCCCAGGATCTTACCTGACTCTTCTAATTTTCCCGGAGCTATTCTCAAATCCATTTCAAAGTTTGATGTAAGAATGAGTTTTCATCAGTCATATTCTTTCTCCAAGATCACTTTCAAACTATTTTCATCGTTGGTTCATCATTTCTATTCTTCTTTGTTCTGAAGTGCCTCAACAATTTTGGTGGTTCTCGTCATCATTCTCAGCATGTGAAGACCGAAGAAGTGTTTCCTCTAAATCTTGGTCCATTCTCTTGAAGATTCATGGTTCTAGCTTCATGCCATCCTCATAATTGTTTTTGATTGTGACAATTCTTTTCTTACTATCTGGAGCATTTCATGAGTTGTTTCCATTTCTTTCCTCCGAAGGCCATCATGTCATAATTATTCATTCCAGCTTTCAGATCTCATTCTCCAAATCTTACCAGTGCATCATTCAAATACCCTCTAATCATTTCATGATCTCTTCATTATCATGTATCTAAATCCCCTCAAGTATATTCATTTGTTTTCCAATTCTTCCCGGTGAATTGTTCCTTTGCTACTTTCATTCTGAATTCTTTCGGTGGTTCATTCAAGATTTCACTTCCTTCATTATCATATCAATTCATTCGCTCTTTCCAAATCCTACCGGTGGTTCGTTGCAGACCTTCTCAAGTTTTGCGCTTTGTCTATCCTTAATGCTCCAAGAAGAATAAGTAGTATGCCAAATCCATTGTTTGTCATCAATTTAAATTGGTGAAGGATACGCATAACATAATTCTTATTCTTGTTTCATCCAAGTGATTAATCCCTTCCTTCAGAGTTTGTTCAGGAGGAATAAATTCTTGGTTTCAAGTTGTTCGTATTGTCTCCCGGTGTTCTAAGCTCTCTCAATTCTCTCATAGGGAAGATCCATCTAAATCATTTCAAGGCTTGAATCTTATTCTTTTCATCCTTTTGTTACCGGAGTTCTTCATGGTGGTTCACCATGATTTAATTCATTCCCGAAGTGTTCACCAAGACTTGTTGGTGGAGCACAAGCATTCCCTATCTTGCATTCCAAAGTGCAATTCTCCTACTTTATCTTTTGAGATTGTGTTATATCATTCTTGAAAATTTCCATTCATGTTTCGTTATTCACATGTTGTCAAGAATGAGGTATTTTAGATCCATCAATCTCTTCGTTGGAGTTTTCTTGGTATATATTTCACTTGAAGCCTTCCCTAAGGAATGTCGCTAATTGTGGTGTCTATCGATAATCCAAGTTTCCACCTATTCTCGCGGTGAAAGAAGTTTTTCATCTCTCTGGTGCTCTCAATCAAATCAATGCTTTCCATTAGTGGCCGGTTGTCACCTCATAGTCTTGAGATGTTTTTCCATAAGCCCACAACAAGCTTGTGCTTTTCGTTGTTGATTTTCCAGCAACTCCGTTAAATTCTTCTTTGCAAGGATGCTTTCCAAGTTCATTTGTGGCAAAAGTTATCATTTTCTTCCCCGTCCCTTTATCCCAACAATCTAGCTTCTATTCTTTCGATCCGTAGGCATTGTGATGTTGCTCTCTTCACCCATCACCCTGTTTTGTCAAGATCACGTTATTTTCTTGCTCTCCATTTAACCGGAGTGTTGTGTTCTCATTCAAGTTCTTTCATCTTATCAAGGTTTGCCTCTCTTTTCAACTTGAGTGCTATCTGAAATCCTTCTTACCCATTGTGCCATTCTTTCAATAGTTCTGGAGGCAGTCTGTTGTTGATTTCATCAAGTATCATCCCATGTTCTCAAGTTCATGTTCTATTTCTTCCATGTTCAACTGGAGTGCTGTCCAAATTATGTCATTCTTGTTCCTTGGTTATCTCATTATACCGGTGCAGTTTCATAATGTTTTCAGTTCGTTAAGCTCTTGTTTCATGTCGTTCAACCTACAAGGTTCTCGTAATGTTCCTTGTTCCTCTTTTCTAACAAATTGTTTACAATCTCGTTCATCTCTGTTGTACTCTTTCTTTTAAATTGCTCAACCTCTCAAGGTTCGTGGTTTCACTCGTTCGTCAAAGAAGCAACATAGTTTTACCTCTTCTTTTCCTCTTCCGTTTCTCTCTGGTGCCATCCTAGATCTCGGGACGAGATCCTCTTGTAGTGGTGGAGTGTTGTAACGCCCCAAGCCCGGCGCTCCAGAAGACTTCTAGCTATTCCGAGATTCATCGTGTGATTTGTTTTGTTTGTTGCATTCATCTTTGCATCATGTGCATTGCATCATGTCATCATGCAACCCTTTTTAAAACTCAGATAAATAAATTGCATAGATCGTTGATCTATTTAAATCGAGGGATTTCACATGGTGATTTCTATTTATAACATATCCTCCCAATATTTAGGGAGCTACTATATATGTTCCATTGTGTTGGAATCGACCGCAACCCACTTCCAAAATAATTCCCCATGCCTTTGTTATCTCACTTCTTGAACTCAAACTCTATCCAACAAATTCTTTTGCCATTTTCGCGAGCTCCACCTAATTTCTCAACATTTTTTTGGCCCTTTCAAACGCCAACTTCTTATTCAAACCCATTTGAATTTAATTCAAATGAGTTTGAATCCAATCTTCACCCATGCTCACTTTCTAGTTTTCTTCGTTCAAGCTCATTTTTGTGAGTCCCGGAAAATTATCCGCGTGTCCAACTTCTTCCCCTAACCTCCCTTTCTTTTATTTCTTATCTTCGTTTTCTTTTATTTTCTTTAGAGCGAGAGAGAGAACAGAGCCCAGCATCCAGGCCAGCCTATTTCCCCGCAGCCCATGGCCCAACCGGCCCCTGCCTATCTAACCCTAGCCCCGACCCCCTCCTATCGATCGCTCCCTCTCGTCCTCCCACACCGCCGACACTCACACACACACACGCATCGAGCCAGGGAGAGGAGATCCATGCACCCGAACCCCTCGTCGCCTCCACCATGCGACCATCGTGCCCGACCTCCTCCTCACCGCCCTTGGTGCCGCGCCACCGGACCTTCCCGCCGCCCTCGTCTTCGACCATCGCTTCCCCTGCAGCCTCCCCTCCTCCACGTCGTCGCCTCCCCATGGAGCCGCGCCCGGCCTCCCGTGTCCGCCACCGGTTCCTCTGCTTTGCCCGTCCTTTGCTCCGCCTCCATCGCCGGCGACCACGACCAGCCACCGCCCTCCTTGGAGCTCCCATGGCCGACGCCTCAAACTTGTGTAGCGACCAGACCTCAAACAGTCTGATCTCTGTGCTTCAGTGTCATCCCTGGATCAGTAATGCTGACACGCATAGTACTCGAAGGATTTATAACAGAGTAACAATCACACACTTATTACATCGAATGTCTCAAAAGAGAATGTATTACAATAAACATGGCTTAAGGCCATCTAATAAAGATAACAGCAGAAGGCTTGGAAGATAAGTGAGTCCATCAACTCCAACGGCATCACTAAGTATAGAACCACGACCTAAGGCACCTTACTCATCGTCTGAAAAGTTTGCAACATGAACATTGCAGCTCGAAAACAGGTAAGCACATGGAATATGCTGGCAATGTAACACATAGATAGTAACGAACAGAAATATGCTATACTACATGCATATATGGCTGGTAGAAAGCTCTATGGTTACAGTTTTTGCGTAAAGCCAGTTTTTCTCTATTGCAAAGGAATAAATTTTATTTAACTATCCTGGTGGTTGTTAAACATTGAGAAGATAGACATCCTCTCAATCCCAATTAAGCATCATCATTAAACCCAACAAATTAAATTTAAAGTAACATGAAGAGATTCACATGATAATCCAAGTACTAGATACTCAAAACGTCCATAACCGGGGCCACGGCTAACCATGATTAGTTTGTACACTCTGCAGAGGTTTGTGCACTTTTCCCCACAAGACTCGATCTCCTCAGTTTGGATTTCTCGCACTACATGGTGTTTCAGAAATGGATGACCGAGACATAGTCTTTCAGAAGCGCTAGCACCTTACGATCGGGTAGACAGTTACACCTACTTTCCCCTACATATGCTAGTCTACCACTTTAAGAGTTTGCATGACTTAATCAACTATGCTAGAGCCCATAGTAGCTTGTGGCTGCACACGGAAGTTTCTAGCATGAATAATCTCATGATCCCTTTGAGCCTGGGTGGCGGTCCATAAAGAAAAACAGGCAATCATTGGAATACCCAGGTGCCTCAATCCACCCAGATGTGTGTTAAAGTTCCATTAAATAAGAACCTCACATCTGTCATGGATACACTCACGCAATCCACGTCTACTAGCATAGCATGGCAATATAATCAAATGTAGAAGTAACTCCCAAGGGTTTGATAATAAAACAGGTAATAGGCACTACCTCATCTACTTCCCAAAACCCACATATTAATCAGATCCTAATCATGCAATTGTTTGAGGGTTGAAACTAATGCAATAAAACTGAGTAGTAAAAAGGTATGATCAAAGTGTTACTTGCCTTGATGATGATCCGTGAAACCTAGAGATTCGAAGTGGCAAGCGGCGCAGTTCGGATACTCTATCGCACACAAACAAGAAAACAAGCATACAATAAGTACTCATCTAATGCACAGGTAAATCTCAAATAAAATATCTAACTAGAAAGCTCAACTTAAGAACTACGGTTTGCAAAAAGAATCAAATCAAACGAAGCAACAAAAGTCAAACGGTGAAAGAAACAAGCTTCGTTTACTAATCTGAACCTAAGTCAAATTTTACAGTAGCAAAAACTTGTTTGAGTTGGTTAAACGGAAAGAGGGTTTCGAGATGAAACTCTAGGCGCTTGAATCGCCTGATTCCGATAAACGAGCGAAAAGATAAACTAAAACGAAAATCGGATCAGAAATCACGATCTGGAATAATCGCAGAAAACCCGAGAAAAAGAAAAACTGACAAACAATTTTACGAACGGACGTTCGTTAACTGAAACTAAACGGCGAACTCATCCGTTAAAACGGACGAATGAGCGAACGCTCGCTAAATAAATAAACCGGGAAAACTAAAAAACCGATCTAAAAAGATAAAAACTAGGGTTTTCTAGAAAAAGAGATTGGTTTTCTTAGAAAACCGGGGCGGCGGCGGGCGGCTACCTCGTCAGGCTCCGGTGAGGTTCGGCGGGGTCCGGGGCTCCGGGCGGCGGCGGCGGGTGGCGTGGGCGGCGGCGACGGGCGGCGGCGGTGGCTCGGG
>NC_057801.1:521326910-521331256 GCF_018294505.1 Triticum aestivum
CGGCGGCGGCGGCTATTTATGGGGGGGTGGCGTCCTGGCTTGGGGGAGGGGGTGCCTCGGGAGGCAGCGGCGATCGGGAATCCGGTCCTGATCAAGTGCGGGAGACGGCGGTGGCGCTTGGTCGGCTCGGCTGGGCCTTCGGCCCAGTCGGGCGTGCGGTATTTTTTTAAAATAAATTCCACCAAAATTAAGAAAAATTCTAGAAAATAAATCAAAATTCTAAAAATTCCAAAATAAACTTCCACCATCTAAATAAAATATTTAGAACAAGATGAACATTTTCTTGGCCCTAAATTGCAGTTTTGAAAGCGTGCAATTTTCTTAAATTCAAATAAAATAGCCAAAAACTCTGAAATAAAATCTTATTTGATTTTATTATTAAATCCTCAATATTTCGTTATTTTGGGAAAGTCATTTTATTCCCTCTCTCATATTTTTATAATAGAAATAATTGAAGATAAAATAAATAAAATCAAATGATTCCATTTTCAAAATTTGAGAAAAACCCAAATATGAAAATAACGAAATCCCCAACTCTCTCCGAGGGTCCTTGAGTTGCGTAGAATTTCTAGATCAAGCCAAAATGCAATTAAAATATGATATGAAATGATGATCTAGTGTATAACATTCCAAATTGAAAATTTGGGATGTTACAGCTTGTCTCCGTCGGATCCGTGCCCGCGCCCTATTCCTGGTCGCCTCCATCTGGATCCGCTCCGCCTCACCTCGCCGTCCCCATCCTCAAGTCCGGCCGTGGTCGTTGCCCCCTCCATCCTATGCCTCGAGCAGGAGGACGACCGCATGGCCGCGCGCGTTGACTTCCATGGTTGTCGCGCCCCGCCTCGCCGCCTTGGCCTCGCCAAGCTCGTCGGTAGCACTGAGCTTGCATGTCCCCGCCGTCCTTCTCCGTCGCGCGCCTCCTGCCTGCTCGCTAGTGCCAAGGAGATCCTATTCCTCCACGTCCGAACCCGCTGCCGCTCTTGCCGCACCATCGTGTTCCGTTTCTTCATCGTCAAGGCCGAGAGGACGCCAAGTAGCGGGACGTCAGGACTCGTCAAGTTCATCTACGTGCATGTACGACTATGCACGACTATCTTCACGCAATGAACTATGGAGTTACACGAGCTACAAGTACCGCGATGATCCCGGAGACTGGACTCTGTCAAGTTCCTCTATGATATGTGTACCACTACTTCCACAACATGTCGTTTACGACTACCGTCGCTCGGATTCAACAAGACAATGTGTACCACTACCGTCGCCAAGTTCGACTACCGCACGGTTACGCCAAGTTCATCTACGAAACGTGTACAACTACTTCCCACTACGACACGAGTACAACTACATCCACTACGACCGCTGTGAGAACGTTTACTTGCATCTACACTGCATTGAACTTGTTCCGCCCCGAAAACGCACGTTTCAAAGGTATAACCGTCGGAACGACACCCGTGGGTGAATGCATGTGTTGTATGAGATGCTCGTGTTTGCACCACGTCCGAATTGTCGCTCATTTCCATGCCACCGACACGTGGGAACCCGGTATTCGGACGTGGGAACCCGGTCATCTTTATTTAACCCCCCCCGGGCCAGTGCTCCTTCGAGTGTTGGTCCGAACCGAGTAGACTGCGGTGCCACCTCAGGGAAACTTGAGGGCTGGTTTTACTCGTAGGATGTCTCATCTGGTGTGCCCTGAGAACGAGATATGTGCAGCTCCTATCGGGATTTGTCGGCACATCGGGTGGCTTTGCTGGTTTTGTTTACCATTGTCGAAATGTCTGATCACGTCTACCTGGGAGAAGGAATATCCTTCCTTGACCATGAGAGCTTGTGATGGGCTAAGTTGGACACCCCTGCAGGGTATAAACTTTCGAAAGCCGTGCCCGCGGTTATGTGGTAGATGGGAATTTGTTAATGTCCGGTTGTAGAGAACTTGACACCAGATTCGAATTAAAATGCATCAACCGCGTGTGTAGCCATGATGGTCTCTTTTCAGCGGAGTCTTGGAAGTGAACATGGTCTTTGTGTTATGATTGTGCGTAAGTAGTTTCAGGATCACTTCTTGATCACTTCTAGCTTCTCGACCGTTCCGTTGCTTCTCTTCTCGCTCTTATTTGGGTATGTTAGCCACCATATTTGCTTAGTGCTTGCTGCAACTCCACCTCATTACCACTTCCTACCCATAAGCTTAAATAGTCTTGATCTCACGGGTTTTGAGATTGTTGAGTCCTCGTGACTCACCAGATACTATCACAACAGTTGCAGGTGCCGATGATCCCAGTGCAGGTGATGCAACCAAGCTCAATTGGGAGTTCAGTGAGGACCTTGGTCGTTACTATGTTTCGTTTCTTGATGATCAGTAGTGGAGCATAGTTGGGACGATCGGGGATCTAGCAGTTGGGTTATCTTCTTTTCTTTTGGCTTCGTCCATAGTCGGACTATGTGTGTACTCTGAATGATGTATGATTTATTTGTTCATTGTGTGAAGTGGCGATTGTAAGCTAACTCTTTATCCCTTTCTTGTTCATTACATGGGATTGTGTGAAGATGACCCTTCTTGCGAAACAACCACAATGCGGTTATGCCTCTAATTCGTGCCTCGACACGTGGGAGATATAGCCGCATCGTGGGTATTACAGTGAACTTGTTAGCATGCCTACTGTGGGGTATGTGACGTGTGGGTGTCAATGGCACACCTTCTTCCCGAGAAGAATTGCACCTGCTTTGTTAGGGTAGCAACGGTGCATCAGCTCTTTTTAATCTTTTTATTACTCTATCTTCCCCTCTCCCCCGCTCAACCCCTGTCGTAATGTTTTCGGCCTCAAAACAAAGATAGTACTGCATTATTTTTGGGGCTTGATGAAAAATCGAGTGCTGGTTTCTGTAGGTTGGCCCGCCCAGTAAATGGGTTGCTGGTCCACCACGACGGACTGGGAGGCTAAAAATACAAGTTGTATGGTGCAGAGGCAAGTAAAAAAACGCTATCAAGAGCCATCCACTGAAGAAAAAAAATCGCTCCTGATGTGCTTCTTCAGTCGTGCCGCCGGCCCCCTCTTTAATCCAGTTCATGCAGGGATCTGGTATATTTTTTTTTGCAGAGGGCGAACAAGTATCAGCTAGGCCTAGGTTTTGTATTTCAACATGCGTAGCCCACGACATACAGAGACAGTGGTTTCAAGTTATTTTTTGAGGTCCATACTGGCCTATGGGCTTTTTCTTAAAGATAGGCAGCCCAATGTATTTTTTAATAAAACGCAGGTCTCTGTTCTATTTATCTATATATAAGAATATTAATGTTGTGTCCAATTTATGTTTTCCCTTCTAACCACATTATATATGTTTATATTATTACTATTATCGTATATTTTATAGAGACTTATATATACATTACAAAAACATCCCACGTGTTATAAACTTATAAAAGTAAATGTTTAACGGAAGTTGGCAAGGAAAATCCTGGTTGTTTTTGACTCACAGGCAAGGAAAACCCTGGTGATTGCGTACAAAAGCTTGCAAAGATTTTAAGGACCAATTTAATAATAACGCGCTCATAGATGTGGTGGGCTCCTACTTCTATGACAAAAAATCATGACAGAAAATGGGCTTTTCGTCCTGGGCGGGCCGGAGACGCAGCTGCATGACATTCTTTGTGCCGTCCATGATGGAAAAAACCGTGGTAGAAGCGAGGGCGAGGAAAATTTCGAGGAGTTCCCGGTTAAGGTGGGAGGTCGGGGGCCGAGCGATGCGCGTTTCTCTCATACACGTACGCGCGTGTGTGCGAGGCGTTGGCTCTAACTGAACCCGAGCGAGGCGTTGGGCTCTAACTGAACCCAAGCGATTGCACTGCAGGCTACATGTTACTCAACCCGAGCGATCGACCGATGGCTGTTAACTGAACCCGATCGAGCGATTCCTTCGCTACTGCTGCTAACTGAAGCCGATCGATTGGATGAACAGTGAGCGTTGCAGGGGGTTTGGATGAACAGTGAGCGGTGGCGTTGCCTCTGGATGAACAGGACCCCGTGGTGTGGAGGGCTGGATGAACAGTAGACGGTGGAGGGGTGGATGAACAGGACCCCGTGGTGTGGAGGGTTGTATGAACAGTAGGCGGTGGAGGGGTGCCCGTGGAGGGGTGGATGAACAGGACCCCGTGGTGTGGAGGGATGGATGAACAGTAGACGATTGAGGGGTGCCCATGGAGTGGTGGTTGAACAGTAGCCGGTGGAGTACTGCACGGTGGAGGCTGGATGAACAGGAGCCCGTGGAGGTTGGAGGAGGTCGACGGTAGCCCGTGGAGGCTAGAGGAGATCGACGGTGGAGATGAACAGTATCCTGTGGAGTCCCGT
>NC_057801.1:521331531-521338084 GCF_018294505.1 Triticum aestivum
ACACCCCTCCCGATGAATAGGACCCCCGTTTCGATGGTAGCGCTCCAACACAAGTCAATTTCGTCCGTTTTGCGGTACGCCACACCCCTCCCGATCAAAAGGACCCCCATTTCGACCGTAGGAGGCCCGTTTCCTCCGTTTTGCGGTACGCCACACCCCTCCCGATCAACAGGACCCCCGTTTCGACCGTAGGAGGTCCGTTTCCTCCGTTTTGTGGTACGCCACACCCCTCCCGATGAATAAGATCCCGTTGCGAACATGGCTGGTCGAACACAAGGCCGTTTCCTCCGTTCTGCGGTACGCTAGGCCTCGTTTCCATCACCTGTGCCGTCCAAGCCCTCCCGATGAACACGACCACGCATTCCGTTCCGACCCAGCCGGTTGGCTCCCCATGAACATGACGACGGAGCTGTTTCTCCATTCCGACCCAGCCATGTACACGAGCCCTGGCCGTACGTATGGGCGAGTAGGCGTTCGAGACCCCGACCGTATGTACACATACGTGGCCGTATTTTCTTTCTTGCGCACTGGCCGCTGTACGTACGTGTACATGCTACGTGCGCGCCTCTACTACGACATGTGCGCGCCTCTACTACGACACATGCGTGCCTCTACATCAACCAGTATATATGTACGTACACGTTCGCGACCAGAATGACAACGCTACATACGCTTTGACCAGGTGGGTCCCGACTGTCAGGCACTTCCTTGCGTGCGAAGATGTAGCTGGTGGGTCCCAGCAGTCAGGGGGAAACATTTTTTCATGAAATACGGTGGCCCATCTGGTGGGTCCCCGCTGTCAGGTGGAGGAATAATTATTTTGCGCGTAATAAGGAGGCACTTCCTTGTTGTGGCTGTGGACCCAGCTGTCAGCCTCTCCACGTACAGTCCATGTCTGATGGAAGCCGTTCCTTGACCATGTTGACCACGCTGCGCCGAGAGCACCAGGGCGGTGGACGACGGCGAGGCCTAGGAAGGGGACGACGCGGAGCCGGGGAAGACGCGGCAGTGGATGCCCATGCGTAGATGAGTACGAGGGTTCACTGGTTTGCTGCGGTGTGAGGCTGCCGTCACCGCAGAATAATAGGGGGTGTGGGTGAGTAGAGGGATGGCCTGGCCAAAGGTGGGAGTAGTAGGCGGCGGTGAGGCCTCCGCTGCATCGTAGCCAGCCACGGGAGGCAGGAGCACGAGGCACGACCGACGCTGGTTTGGGCGGCTGGAGCAAGAAGACTAGAGGTTGAAGAAGCACTACGACTGTTGGATGGACATCGTACGGTCACTGGAGCTAGAATCATGCATATTGACTAAGTTGACAAAGTCCTCCATCCCCGTCAACTTAGTAGGCCCACAAGTCAGCCTTCCACTATAATGGGTCCCAGCTAACAGGGGGAGTATTCATTTTTTTGTGCGTAATAAGGAGGCACATCCTTGCGTGCGAAGATATAGCTGGTGGGCCCGAGCTGTCAATGGCGGTAACGTTTTTTTCGCGAAATACAGAGACCCTTTCGGTGGATCCCGGATGTTAGGTGGAGGAATCATTATTTTGCGCGTAATAAGGAGGCATTTCCTTGCGTGCGGCTGTGGACCCAGCTGTCGGCCCCTCCACGTATAGTCCACTTCAGATGCATGTCGGTCGTTGACCATGTTAACCAGGCCGCGCCGAGAGCACCAGCGCGGTGGACGACGGCGAGGCCTAGGAAGGGAACGACACAGAGGCAGGGAAGACTCAGCAGTTGTTTCCCACACGGAGGGGAGTACGACTGTACGAGCGTTTACTGGTTCGTCTGCCGTCATCGGAGAATAACAGTAGGTGTGGGTGAGTAGAGGGATGGCTAGGCCAGCGATGGGAGTACGGTGGGGCGGTGAGGCCTGCACGGTAGCACAGCCGGCCGCGGGGAGGAGGGAGCAGGCAGTCCCGCCGGCGCTTGGAGCAGGAAGAGCAGAGATTGAAGAAGCACGACGGCCGTTGGATGGCCATCCAACAGTCACTGCTTGTGCGTCAACCTTTTTTTAGGAAAGCCTCAAATCTGTGGAAAACAACATACAGCCCATCTGCCATTATTTCTAATAATTTACAGCCCATTTGCTAATTCTTAAGGTTTTTTGGAGCCCATATTCTTCTTGTTAGCATTACAACCCATATTGTGGCCACAGTTAAAAAGTTATACAAAATTTTGCATATTTTGATGCGGTCTGAATTGTTTTTAATCCCGAAATTTCGACTCATATTCAAACTAAATTTAAAAATACATGTATATCAATATAAAATCCAACAAATTCTCCATGCATAAAAATTAATGTAATTTAAAATCTCGAAATGAAAAAATGATATTTGAAACTAATTGTCGGTTAGATGTGTTTTAAAAATGTACAGCCCATTTCTCATTACTGATGGGCATTTTCTCGGCCAGCCGAATGAAATCTCTCCTCGTCTTGAAACATTTGCAGCCCAACAGGCCTGACAAAGCGACTTACTTGGCAAGTCACAAAAAAACTGGGATGTGGCCGTGGACCCAGCTGTCAACCTTATTTTGCATATTTTGGTGGAGTTCGAACTGTTGTAATCCCGAAATGTTAAACATTTTTTTAAGAACTTATTGATTTGCCAAAAAAATCTTTTTGTTTTTGTAAGCAAATAAGACGGGGGACAATTGAGTTGGTTTAAGGGAAAACCAGTGGTAAAAAAATCAGCGCTGGGTGGGAAAAAACAACAAAAATAAGGATGTAAATATGAAAAGGGAATTTTATGTGTTTTCAATATAATGATACGTGTATATGAACTAGTAAAACTATAGGTAGAGATTAGAAAACGGATGTAGGACATGCGTTTCAAGAGGAAAATAGAACTGGGCTGTGTGTTTGATTCAGTAAAAAAACTGCCTGGGGATGTTGTAAGACAAAATATAACTAACGCTAGCGGGCCAGAGGCCAGTAGATACCTGCTGGATCATTGTGCCCCGTTGTCGTCATGGGCTGGGCCTGGTAAAAACAAAACCAACCCTGGGCAGTCTACAGCCCAGTTGAAACTTGCTCGACCTAAAAAAACAATATACGTGCTCAATAAACGAGAGAATTCTGCAAGTACAGACTGATAACTGGGATGCAGCATGGATATTGTTTTTTTTATCGTGATAATAAGTGCATGCACTTGTTTTGAAAAAAATGGAGAACTGGGAATTCGAACGGCAGGTGCTTATGCTACCCATCAAACAAAAATCAGGTGCCTGAAAATTCGTTTCGAAACAAATGATTCAGCTTTATATCCACGTCGACCCTCGACATGATGGTTGGAAGCAAATGCAAGTTCATACCAAAAGATCGTTAACAACAATACCAACTTGCGGACGACAAGGTAGTACAACTACCAATACCAAACTAACTTATAATCTTTTTACTCCTGGCCCTAGTGTTCGTCTGGTAGAAAATTAATGCATCTATATACTGGTAAAGGTTGGAAGGCTCGGCCTTATGCCTGGTGATTTGTTCCACTCTTGCCACCCTAGTTTCCGTCATACCAGTGTTATGTTCCTTGATTTTGTGTTCCTTATGCGGTTGGTGATTTATTGGACCCCCTTGACAGTTCGCTTTGAATAAAACTCCTCCAGCAAGGCCCAATGTTGGTTTTACCATTTGCCTACCTAAGACTTTTTACCTAGGGTTTCTGGAGCCCGAGGGTCATCTTTATTTAACCCCCCGGGCCAGTGCTCCTTCGAGTGTTGGTCCGAACCAAGTAGACTGCTGGGCCACCTCGGCGAAACTTGAGGTCTGGTTTTACTCGTAGGATGTCTCATCCGGTGTGCCCTGAGAACGAGATATGTGCAGCTCCTATCGGGATTTGTCGGCACATCGGGCGGCTTTGCTGGTTTTGTTTTACCATTGTCGAAATGTCTTGTAAACTGGGATTCCGAGACTGATCGGGTCTTCCTGGGAGAAGGAATATCCTTCGTTGACCGTGAGAGCTTGTGATGGGCTAAGTTGGGACACCCCTGCATGGTATAAACTTTCGAAAGTCGTGCCCGCGATTATGTGGAAGATGGGAATTTGTTAATGTCCGATTGTAGAGAACGTGACACCAGATTCGAATTAAAATGCATCAACCGCGTGTGTAACCGTGATTGTCTCTTTTCGGCGAAGTCCGGGAAGTGAACACGGTCTTTGTGTTATGATTGTGCATAAGTAGTTTCAGGATCACTTCTTGATCACTTCTAGCTTCTCGATCGTTCCGTTGCTTCTCTTCTCGCTCTTATTTGCGTATGTTAGCCACCATATTTGGTTAGTGCTTGCTGCAACTCCACCTCCTTACCACTTCCTACCCATAAGCTTAAATAGTCTTGATCTCACGGGTTTTGAGATTGCTGAGTCCTCGTGACTCCCCAGATACTATCACAACAGTTGCAGGTGTCGACGATACCAGTGCAGGTGATGCAACCGAGCTTAGTTGGGAGTTCGATGAGGACCTTGGTCGTTACTATGTTTCGTTTCTTGATGATCAGTAGTGGAGCCTAGTTGGGACGATCGGCGATCTAGCAGTTGGGTTATCTTCTTTTCTTTTGGCTTCGTCCGTAGTCGGACTATGTGTGTACTCTGAATGATGTATGATTTATTTGTTCATTATGTGAAGTGGCGATCGTAAGCCAACTATTTATCCCTTTCTTGTTCATTACATGGGATTGTGTGAAGATGACCCTTCTTGCGAAACAACCACAATGCGGTTATGCCTCTAATTCGTGCCTCGACACGTGGGAGATATAGCCCCATCATGGGTGTTACAAGTTGGTAATCAGAGCCATCCCGGACTTAGGAGCCCCCTTCTTGATTGAATCTCTGACGTTGTTGAGTCTAGAACAAAAAATGTTTTGAGTCTTAGGATTATATATATCGGAGAGTAGGTTTCTTTTTACTCCTCGATCCCTTTGTCGCTCTGGTGAGGTCTCCTGACGTAGATGTTTTGACTTTCCTGTCCTCAAATTTCACTAATTTTTTTTAGGATGACACGAGTATCTTGGGATCGTTCGGATATTCTTATGACGAGAACATTGTTCTTGGTGCCTCCTGACATTTAGGGGTTGTGGCAGTGTCCTGGGAGTTGAGCTCTGAGGTGTTGTCATCACAATTTTATCGTTGCAGTTCTAGAATACCTGAGTATTGCCGACATCGAAAATCTCTTTTATGTAGTTGTTGGTGAGATAACCTCGACGCCACCCAGTACTGGGGCGGGAGTTCGGGAGTATTGCCATAACTCGTATAACGGATGCTTTTTGAAGGTTGAGGTACACGATTTGCGAAGGTTTCTTGGTTATGTGTTGATGGATGGATACAGCTGGATGTAGGGATTGTTAGTTTTGGGTGACATATAAATTGCTTCCCCTGTATCCCCAACACTAGATTGCATAACCAGAAAGTTTCGGGAGTTTCATAGGTGGGAATTCAAGTAGCTCTAGTTTTTTTCTTTCCGACAGATGCATGATATGAGATTGGGGTTCGACGTCTAGTGGTCCGCCTATCCACGGTCGTTTTTACAGTTGTCTCATTGTGTCTTAAAGAGACCTTGGCTATGCTGGTTCGGGGACGCTTCGTATGTCATGTGCACTGCCTTGTACATGATGGTGTTGTACGATCGAGCCCGTGTGGGCCCCATCACGAAAACTTCGGACAAAATTTCTATCATATGTTTGTTTCTGGCTTATTCTGCAAGCCAAATCCTTTGTTTTGTTTTATGTGTGGTATTCGAGTTGCTTCAATGTCAAATGTTGAATCCATACCTTTCCTAAATGGTGTTCAAAAATTGCTATGTGAATACTAATCCTTCTTGCTCATTGAGGTTGTTATGTTAATTATTTTCCAACCGGCGTGCTTCTTTTCAAGTGGATCCGATCATTTCAACATCCGCAAGATCAATTCTAAGTTTTTCTCAATGATGTCTTTTCCATCTGCCCCAAGTTGCCTTTGTTTTCCCGCCCTCCCACCCTTTTTCTTCAAGGACTCAGATTTCTTAATCAAGTATCCTTTTATTGATGGGAAGTCTCTCCATTCTTTTCCGTCGATGCTCTTATCCGGTGATTCTTAGGAAGATACTAACGGAGCTTCAAGTTCATCATTCTTCATTCTCGTATTCTTTTCCGGTGGATTTAACTCAAGCTTTCGGTGTTGATCATATCCCTTTCCTCGTTCAAATGCTATGCCATGCCAGTGCATCTCATAATCATTCACCTCTCTCTATTCGTATCCGGAGTGCTAAAGATATCTCAGAAGATTTGTGTCTCCATTATCAATCCATTCAAGCTATTTCGAGATTATTATCTCATTCAAGTCATTTAATTCAACTGGTGCAATCTCTCTTTAAAATCATTTCAATGGTGTTTCTATTGAGTGGGCCCTAACCCATAGGTCTTTTCCCAGGATCTTACCTGACTCTTCTAATTTTCCCGGAGCTATTCTCAAATCCATTTCAAAGTTTGATGTAAGAATGAGTTTTCATCAGTCATATTCTTTCTCCAAGATCACTTTCAAACTATTTTCATCGTTGGTTCATCATTTCTATTCTTCTTTGTTC
>NC_057801.1:521338094-521354331 GCF_018294505.1 Triticum aestivum
AATCAAGTATCCTTTTATTGATGGGAAGTCTCTCCATTCTTTTCCGTCGATGCTCTTATCCGGTGATTCTTAGGAAGATACTAACGGAGCTTCAAGTTCATCATTCTTCATTCTCGTATTCTTTTCCGGTGGATTTAACTCAAGCTTTCGGTGTTGATCATATCCCTTTCCTCGTTCAAATGCTATCCCATGCCAGTGCATCTCATAATCATTCACCTCTCTCTATTCGTATCCGGAGTGCTAAAGATATCTCAGAAGATTTGTGTCTCCATTATCAATCCATTCAAGCTATTTCGGGATTATTATCTCATTCAAGTCATTTAATTCAACTGGTGCAATCTCTCTTTAAAATCATTTCAACGGTGCTTCTATTGAGTGGGCCCTAACCCATAGGTCTTTTCCCAGGATCTTACCTGACTCTTCTAATTTTCCCGGAGCTATTCTCAAATCCATTTCAAAGTTTGATGTAAGAATGAGTTTTCATCAGTCATATTCTTTCTCCAAGATCACTTTCAAACTATTTTCATCGTTGGTTCATCATTTCTATTCTTCTTTGTTCAGAAGTGCCTCAACAATTTTGGTGGTTCTCGTCATCATTCTCAGCATGTGAAGACCGAAGAAGTGTTTCCTCTAAATCTTGGTCCATTCTCTTGAAAATTCATGGTTCTAGCTTCATGCCATCCTCATAATTGTTTTTGATTGTGACAATTCTTTTCTTACTATCTGGAGCATTTCATGAGTTGTTTCCATTTCTTTCCTCCGAAGGCCATCATGTCATAATTATTCATTCCAGCTTTCAGATCTCATTCTCCAAATCTTACCAGTGCATCGTTCAAATACCCTCTAATCATTTCATGATCTCTTCATTATCATGTATCTAAATCCCCTCAAGTATATTCATTTGTTTTCCAATTCTTCCCGGTGAATTGTTCCTTTGCTACTTTCATTCTCAATTCTTTCGGTGGTTCATTCAAGATTTCACTTCCTTCATTATCATATCAATTCATTCACGCTTTCCAAATCCTACCGGTGGTTCGTTGCAGACCTTCTCAAGTTTTGCGCTTTGTCTATCCTTAATGCTCCAAGAAGAATAAGTAGTATGCCAAATCCATTGTTTGTCATCAATTTAAATTGGTGAAGGATACGCATAACATAATTCTTATTCTTGTTTCATCCAAGTGATTAATCCCTTCCTTCAGAGTTTGTTCAGGAGGAATAAATTCTTGGTTTCAAGTTGTTCGTATTGTCTCCCGGTGTTCTAAGCTCTCTCAATTCTCTCATAGGGAAGATCCATCTAAATCATTTCAAGGCTTGAATCTTATTCTTTTCATCCTTTTGTTACCGGAGTTCTTCATGGTGGTTCACCATGATTTAATTCATTCCCGAAGTGTTCACCAAGACTTGTTGGTGGAGCACAAGCATTCCCTATCTTGCATTCCAAAGTGCAATTCTCCTACTTTATCTTTTGAGATTGTGTTATATCATTCTTGAAAATTTCCATTCATGTTTCGTTATTCACATGTTGTCAAGAATGAGGTATTTTAGATCCATCAATCTCTTCGTTGGAGTTTTCTTTGTATATATTTCACTTGAAGCCTTCCCTAAGGAATGTCGCTAATTGTGGTGTCTATCGATAATCCAAGTTTCCACCTATTCTCGCGGTGAAAGAAGTTTTTCATCTCTCTGGTGCTCTCAATCAAATCAATGCTTTCCATTAGTGGCCGGTTGTCACCTCATAGTCTTGAGATGTTTTTCCATAAGCCCACAACAAGCTTGTGCTTTTCGTTGTTGATTTTCCAGCAACTCCGTTAAATTCTTCTTTGCAAGGATGCTTTCCAAGTTCATTTGTGGCAAAAGTTATCATTTTCTTCCCCGTCCCTTTATCCCAACAATCTAGCTTCTATTCTTTCGATCCGGAGGCATTGTGATGTTGCTCTCTTCACCCATCACCCTGTTTTGTCAAGATCACGTTATTTTCTTGCTCTCCATTTAACCGGAGTGTTGTGTTCTCATTCAAGTTCTTTCATCTTATCAAGGTTTGCCTCTCTTTTCAACTTGAGTGCTATCTGAAATCCTTCTTACCCATTGTGCCATTCTTTCAATAGTTCTGGAGGCAGTCTGTTGTTGATTTCATCAAGTATCATCCCATGTTCTCAAGTTCATGTTCTATTTCTTCCATGTTCAACTGGAGTGCTGTCCAAATTATGTCATTCTTGTTCCTTGGTTATCTCATTATACCGGTGCAGTTTCATAATGTTTTTAGTTCGTTAAGCTCTTGTTTCATGTCGTTCAACCTACAAGGTTCTCGTAATGTTCCTTGTTCCTCTTTTCTAACAAATTGTTTACAATCTCGTTCATCTCCGTTGTACTCTTTCTTTTAAATTGCTCAACCTCTCAAGGTTCGTGGTTTCACTCGTTCGTCAAAGAAGCAACATAGTTTTACCTCTTCTTTTCCTCTTCCGTTTCTCTCTGGTGCCATCCTAGATCTCGGGACGAGATCCTCTTGTAGTGGTGGAGTGTTGTAACGCCCCAAGCCCGGCGCTCCAGAAGACTTCTAGCTATTCCGAGATTCATCGTGTGATTTGTTTTGTTTCTTGCATTCCTCTTTGCATCATGTGCATTGCATCATGTCATCATGCAACCCTTTTTAAAACTCAGATAAATAAATTGCATAGATCGTTGATCTATTTAAATCGAGGGATTTCACATGGTGATTTCTATTTATAACATATCCTCCCAATATTTAGGGAGCTACTATATATGTTCCATTGTTTTGGAATCGACCGCAACCCACTTCCAAAATAATTCCCCATGCCTTTGTTATCTCACTTCTTGAACTCAAACTCTATCCAACAAATTCTTTTGCCATTTTCGCGAGCTCCACCTAATTTCTCAACATTTTTTTGGCCCTTTCAAACGCCAACTTCTTATTCAAACCCATTTGAATTTAATTCAAATGAGTTTGAATCCAATCTTCACCCATGCTCACTTTCTAGTTTTCTTCGTTCAAGCTCATTTTTGTGAGTCCCGGAAAATTATCCGCGTGTCCAACTTCTTCCCCTAACCTCCCTTTCTTTTATTTCTTATCTTCGTTTTCTTTTATTTTCTTTAGAGCGAGAGAGAGAAGAGAGCCCAGCATCCAGGCCAGCCTATTTCCCCGCAGCCCATGGCCCAACCGGCCCCTGCCTATCTAACCCTAGCCCCGACCCCCTCCTATCGATCGCTCCCTCTCGTCCTCCCACACCGCCGACACTCACACACACACACGCATAGTACTCGAAGGATTTATGCACCCGAACCCCTCGTCGCCTCCACCATGCGACCATCGTGCCCGACCTCCTCCTCACCGCCCTTGGTTCCGCGCCACCGGACCTTCCCGCCGCCCTCGTCTTCGACCATCGCTTCCCCTGCAGCCTCCCCTCCTCCACGTCGTTGCCTCCCCATGGAGCCGCGCCCGGCCTCCCGTGTCCACCACCGGTTCCTCTACTTTGCCCGTCCTTTGCTCCGCCTCCATCGCCGGCGACCACGACCAGCCACCACCCTCCTTGGAGCTCCCATGGCCGACGCCTCAAACTTGTGTAGCGACCAGACCTCAAACAGTCTGATCTCTGTGCTTCAGTGTCATCCCTGGATCAGTAATGCTGACACGCATAGTACTCGAAGGATTTATAACAGAGTAACAATCACACACTTATTACATCGAATGTCTCAAAAGAGAATGTATTACAATAAACATGGCTTAAGGCCATCTAATAAAGATAACAGCAGATGGCTTGGAAGATAAGTGAGTCCATCAACTCCAACGGCATCACTAAGTATAGAACCACGACCTAAGGCACCTTACTCATCGTCTGAAAAGTCTGCAACATGAACATTGCAGCTCGAAAACGGGTAAGCACATGGAATATGCTGGCAATGTAACACATAGATAGTAACGAACAGAAATATGCTATACTACATGCATATATGGCTGGTAGAAAGTTCTATGGTTACAGTTTTTGCGTAAAGCCAGTTTTTCTCTATTGCAAAGGAATAAATTTTATTTAACTATCCTGGTGGTTGTTAAACATTGAGAAGATAGACATCCTCTCAATCCCAATTAAGCATCATCATTAAACCCAACAAATTAAATTTAAAGTAACATGATGAGATTCACATGATAATCCAAGTACTAGATACTCAAAACGTCCATAACCGGGGACACGGCTAACCATGATTAGTTTGTACACTCTGCAGAGGTTTGCGCACTTTTCCCCACAAGACTCGATCTCCTCAGTTTGGATTTCTCGCACTACATGGTGTTTGAGAAACGGATGACCGAGACATAGTCTTTCAGAAGCGCTAGCACCTTACGATCGGGTAGACAGTTACACCTACTTTCCCCTACATATGCTAGTCTACCACTGTAAGAGTTTGCATGACTTAATCAACTATGCTAGAGCCCATAGTAGCTTGTGGCTGCACACGGAAGTTTCTAGCATGAATAATCTCATGATCCCTTTGAGCCTGGGTGGCGGTCCATAAAGAAAAACAGGCAATCATTGGAATACCCAGGTGCCTCAATCCACCCAGATGTGTGTTAAAGTTCCATTAAATAAGAACCTCACATCTGTCATGGATACACTCACGCAATCCACGTCTACTAGCATAGCATGGCAATATAATCAAATGTAGAAGTAACTCCCAAGGGTTTGATAATAAAACAGGTAATAGGCACTACCTCATCTACTTCCCAAAACCCACATATTAATCAGATCCTAATCATGCAATTGTTTGAGGGTTGAAACTAATGCAATAAAACTGGGTAGTAAAAAGGTATGATCAAAGTGTTACTTGCCTTGATGATGATCCGTGAAACCTAGAGATTCGAAGTAGCAAGCGGCGCACTTCGGATACTCTATCGCACACAAACAAGAAAGATCTAACTAGAAAGCTCAACTTAAGAACTCCGGTTTGCAAAAAGAATCAAATCAAACGAAGCAACAAAAGTCAAACGGTGAAAGAAACAAGCTTCGTTTACTAATCTGAACCTAAGTCAAATTTTACAGTAGCAAAAACTTGTTTGAGTTGGTTAAACGGAAAGAGGGTTTCGAGATGAAACTCTAGGCGCTTGAATCGCCTGATTCCGATAAACGAGCGAAAAGATAAACTAAAACGAAAATCGGATCAGAAATCACGATCTGGAATAATCGCAGAAAACCCGAGAAAAAGAAAAACTGACAAACAATTTTACGAATGGACGTTCGTTAACTGAAACTAAACGGCGAACTCATCCGTTAAAACGGACGAACGAGCGAACGCTCGCTAAATAAATAAACCGGGAAAACTAAAAAACCGATCTAAAAGGATAAAAACTAGGGTTTTCTAGAAAAAGAGATTGGTTTTCTTAGAAAACCGGGGCGGCGGCGGGCGGCTACCTCGTCAGGCTCCGGTGAGGTTTGGCGGGGTCCGGGGCTCTGGGCGGCGGCGGCGGGTGGCGTGGGCGGCGGCGACGGGCGGCGGCGGCGGCGGCTCGGGAGATCGGGAGGCGGGGCGGGTCGGGGTGAGGAGGGCGGCGGCGGCGGCTATTTATGGGGGGGTGGCGTCCTGGCTTGGGGGAGGGGGCGCCTCGGGAGGCAGCGGCGATCGGGACTCCGGTCCTGATCCAGTGCGGGAGACGGCGGTGGCGCTTGGTCGGCTCGGCTGGGCCTTCGGCCCAGTCGGGCGTGCGGTATTTTTTTTAAATAAATTCCACCAAAATTAAGAAAAATTCTAGGAAATAAATCAAAATTCTAAAAATTCCAAAATAAATTTCCACCATCTAAATAAAATATTTAGAACAAGATGAACATTTTCTTGGCCCTAAATTGCAGTTTTGAAAACGTGCAATTTTCTTAAATTCAAATAAAATAGCCAAAAACTCTGAAATAAAATCTTATTTCATTTTTTTATTAAATCCTCAATATTTCGTTATTTTGGGAAAGTCATTTTATTCCCTCTCTCATATTTTTATAATAGAAATAATTGAAGATAAAATAAATAAAATCAAATGATTCCATTTTCAAAATTTGAGAAAAACCCAAATATGAAAATAACGAAATCCCCAACTCTCTCCGAGGGTCCTTGAGTTGCGTAGAATTTCTAGATCAAGCCAAAATGCAATTAAAATATGATATGAAATGATGATCTAGTGTATAACATTCCAAATTGAAAATTTGGGATGTTACAGCTTGTCTCCGTCGGATCCGCGCCCGCGCCCTATTCCTGGTCGCCTCCATCTGGATCCGCTCCGCCTCACCTCGCCGTCCCCATCCTCAAGTCCGGCCGTGGTCGTTGCCCCCTCCATCCTATGCCTCGAGCAGGAGGACGACTGCATGGCCGCGCGCGTTGACTTCCATGGTTGTCGCGCCCCGCCTCGCCGCCTTGGCCTCGCCAAGCTCGTCGGTAGCACTGAGCTTGCATGTCCCCGCCGTCCTTCTCCGTCGCGCGCCTCCTGCCTGCTCGCTAGTGCCAAGGCGATCCTATTCCTCCAGGTCCGAACCCGCTGCCGCTCTTGCCGCACCATCGTGTTCCGTTTCTTCATCGTCAAGGCCGAGAGGACGCCAAGTAGCGGGACGTCAGGACTCGTCAAGTTCATCTACGTGCATGTACGACTATGCACGACTATCTTCACGCAATGAACTATGGAGTTACACGAGCTACAAGTACCGCGATGATCCCGGAGACTGGACTCTGTCAAGTTCCTCTATGATATGTGTACCACTACTTCCACAACATGTCGTTTACGACTACCGTCGCTCGGATTCAACAAGACAATGTGTACCACTACCGTCGCCAAGTTCGACTACCGCACGGTTACGCCAAGTTCATCTACGAAACGTGTACAACTACTTCCAACTACGACACGAGTACAACTACTTCCACCACGACCGCTGCGAGAACGTTTACTTGCATCTACACCGCATTGAACTTGTTCCGCCCCGAAAACGCACGTTTCAAAGGTATAACCGTCGGAACGACACCCGTGGGTGAATGCATGTGTTGTATGAGATGCTCGTGTTTGCACCACGTCCGAATTGTCGCTCATTTCCATGCCACCGACACGTGAGAACCCGGTATTCGGGATCACCCCACCATCTTTTGCATGTTCCACACTTCCACATCTTCGTTTGCACCGGTCGCTGAACAAGTTATCGGAACTGGAATGTTGCCGTGGCACCATTTCCGTTGTCGTTGCCGTGGCACCCCTTTCTTTCCGCCATGGTGAAAAATGCTCCATGTCATTTTAAATGGCAACATTTTCATAAAAATTGCAGAAAACTTGCATATGTCATCCTCATCATGATAACAACATTTAAATGCTTAAAATTGTTGTTTGCTTTAAAACTGCTAAATGACATGGGGATTTTCCGGAAATGTTGTTTGTTGTTCCGGCCTCATTTAAACTTGCCTAGATAGGTAGTTTTCATATGCTTCACCTCTTGCCATGTTTAACAACAATTAATATTGTTGTACCTAAACGAGAGTGAACTAAATAACTCGAACGTGGTGTTTCGGCAATATGCAACTCGTTGCATATTAAGCTCCACTTAATTTGTAGTATTGTTTGTGCACTTTGCCATGCCATGCCTATCTAAACCGGACATGCATCATACTTGATTGTGCATCATGCCATGTTTATGTGATGGTTGTTTACCATGTTGTTTGCTTCTTTCCGGTTTGCTTCTCTCGATAGCTTCGATTTCGTTCCGGAGTTGTGAGGACTCATTCGACTACTTTGATTCCTCTACTTCTTGGCTTTGTTCTTCTTCCTTGCGGGATCTCAGGCAAGATGACCATTACCCTCGATATCCCTTCTATCTTTGCTTGCTATTTTCTTCGTTCCATCGCTATGTTGTGCTACCTATCACTTGTTCTTCAGGCCTCCCAAACTGCCAGGTCTGCCTCTAACATTTTCACCCTTCCTAGCAAACCGTCGTTTGGCTATGTTACTGCTTTGCTCAGCCCCTCTTATAGCATTGTTAGTTGCAGGTGAAGATGAAGATTTCTCCATGTTGGAACATGATTATGTTGGGATATCACAATATCTCTTATTTAATTAATGCATCTATATACTTGGTAAAGGGTGGAAGGCTCGGCCTTATGCCTGGTGTTTTGTTCCACTCTTGCCGCCCTAGTTTCCATCATACCGGTGTTATGTTCCTTGATTTTGCGTTCCTTACGCGGTTGGGTGATTCATGCGACCCCCTTGATAGTTCGCTTTGAATAAAACTCCTCCAACAAGGCCCAACCTTGGTTTTACCATTTGCCTACCTAAGCCTTTTTCCATGGGATTTCCCGAGCCCGAGGGTCATCTTTATTTAACCCCCCCCCCCCCGGGCCAGTGCTCCTTCGAGTGTTGGTTCGAACCGAGTAGACTGCGGTGCCACCTCAGGGAAACTTGAGGGCTGGTTTTACTCGTAGGATGTCTCATCTGGTGTGCCCTGAGAACGAGATATGTGCAGCTCCTATCGGGATTTGTCGGCACATCGGGTGGCTTTGCTGGTTTTGTTTACCATTGTCGAAATGTCTGATCGGGTCTTCCTGGGAGAAGGAATATCCTTCCTTGACCGTGAGAGCTTGTGATGGGCTAAGTTGGGACACCCCTGCAGGGTATAAACTTTCGAAAGCCGTGCCCGCGGTTATGTGGTAGATGGGAATTTGTTAATGCCCGGTTGTAGAGAACTTGACACCAGATTCGAATTAAAATGCATCAACCGCGTGTGTAGCCATGATGGTCTCTTTTCAGCGGAGTCTTGGAAGTGAACACGGTCTTTGTGTTATGATTGTGCGTCAGTAGTTTCAGGATCACTTCTTGATCACTTCTAGCTTCTCGACCGTTCCGTTGCTTCTCTTCTCGCTCTTATTTGGGTATGTTAGCCACCATATTTGCTTAGTGCTTGCTGCAACTCCACCTCATTACCACTTCCTACCCATAAGCTTAAATAGTCTTGATCTCACGGGTTTTGAGATTGTTGAGTCCTCGTGACTCACCAGATACTATCACAACAGTTGCAGGTGCCGATGATACCAGTGCAGGTGATGCAACCAAGCTCAATTGGGAGTTCAGTGAGGACCTTGGTCGTTACTATGTTTCGTTTCTTGATGATCAGTAGTGGAGCCCAGTTGGGACGATCGGGGATCTAGCAGTTGGGTTATCTTCTTTTCTTTTGGCTTCGTCCGTAGTCGGACTATGTGTGTACTCTGAATGATGTATGATTTATTTGTTCATTGTGTGAAGTGGCGATTGTAAGCTAACTCTTTATCCCTTTCTTGTTCATTACATGGGATTGTGTGAAGATGACCCTTCTTGCGAAACAACCACAATGCGGTTATGCCTCTAATTCGTGCCTCGACACGTGGGAGATATAGCCGCATCGTGGGTATTACAGTGAACTTGTTAGCATGCCTACTGTGGGGTATGTGACGTGTGGGTGTCAATGGCACACCTTCTTCCCGAGAAGAATTGCACCTGCTTTGTTAGGGTAGCAACGGTGCATCAGCTCTTTTTAATCTTTTTATTACTCTATCTTCCCCTCTCCCCCGCTCAACCCCTGTCGTAATGTTTTCGGCCTCAAAACAAAGATAGTACTGCATTATTTTTGGGGCTTGATGAAAAATCGAGTGCTGGTTTCTGTAGGTTGGCCCGCCCAGTAAATGGGTTGCTGGTCCACCACGACGGACTGGGAGGCTAAAAATACAAGTTGTATGGTGCAGAGGCAAGTAAAAAAACGCTATCAAGAGCCATCCACTGAAGAAAAAAAATCGCTCCTGATGTGCTTCTTCAGTCGTGCCGCCGGCCCCCTCTTTAATCCAGTTCATGCAGGGATCTGGTATCATTTTTTTTGCAGAGGGCGAACAAGTATCAGCTAGGCCTAGGTTTTGTATTTCAACATGCGTAGCCCACGACATACAGAGACAGTGGTTTCAAGTTATTTTTTGAGGTCCATACCGGCCTATGGGCTTTTTCTTACAGATAGGCAGCCCAATGTATTTTTTAATAAAACGCAGGTCTCTGTTCTATTTATCTATATATAAGAATATTAATGTTGTGTCCAATTTATGTTTTCCCTTCCAACCACATTATATATGTTTATATTATTACTATTATCGTATATTTTATAGAGACTTATATATACATTACAAAAACATCCCACGTGTTATTAACTTATAAAAGTAAATGTTTAACGGAAGTTGGCAAGGAAAATCCTGGTTGTTTTTGACTCACAGGCAAGGAAAACCCTGGTGATTGCGTACAAAAGCTTGCAAAGATTTTAAGGACCAATTTAATAATAGCGCGCTCATTTTTATTTTGAGCAATTACTCGCTAATTTTTTAATTATATATAAAAAATGTGCCTCTCCGGTTTATTCTTTGATAGTAATTGCTCCTTCTAACATAACATTATATATAACGAGCCCAGCTAATTCTTGTATTTCAAGGAAGTGCAAATGGGCTAGGATTTCTTAGAAAATATAAATGGGCCTAATTGACGCAAAATTATTTGTTCACCCAACCCAGCAAATGGACTGTACACACAACAAAAAAAGACACATCCGTGACATTTTGGGCCGAACGAAATTTTTTTCTGTCATACATATGACACTTCTATGACGATAATTGTGAAAAACCCGGTATCATCATAGATGTGGTGGGATCCTACTTCTATGACAAAAAATCATGACAGAAAATGGGCTTTTCGTCCTGGGCGGGCTGGAGACGCAGCTGCATGACATTCTTTGGGCCGTCCATGACGGAAAAAACCGTGGTAGAAGCGAGGGCGAGGAAAATTTCGGGGAGTTCCCGGTTACGGTGGGAGGTCGGGGGCCGAGCGATGCGCGTTTCTCTCATACACGTACGCGCGTGTGTGCGAGGCGTTGGCTCTAACTGAACCCGAGCGAGGCGTTGGGCTCTAACTGGACCCAAGCGATTGCACTGCAGGCTACACGTTACTCAACCCGAGCGATCGACCGATGGCTGTTAACTGAACCCGATCGAGCGATTCCTTCGCTACTGCTGCTAACTGAAGCCGATCGATTGGATGAACAGTGAGTGTTGCGGAGGGTTTGGATGAACAGTGAGTGGTGGCGTTGCCTCTGGATGAACAGGACCCCGTGGTGTGGAGGGCTGGATGAACAGTAGATGGTGGAGGGGTGGATGAACAGGACCTCGTGGTGTGGAGGGTTGTATGAATAGTAAGCAATGGAGGGGTGCTCGTGGAGGGGTGGATGAACAGGACCCCGTGGTGTGGAGGGATGGATGAACAGTAGACGATTGAGGGGTGCCCATGGAGGGGTGGTTGAACAGTAGCCGGTGGAGTAGCGCACGATGGAGGCTGGATGAACAGGAGCCCGTGGAGGCTGGAGGAGGTCGACGGTAGCCCGTGGAGGCTGGAGGAGATCGACGGTGGAGATGAACAGTATCCTGTGGAGTCCCGTTTTGCGGTACGCCACACCCCTCCCGATGAACAAGACCCCCGTTTCGACCGTAGCGCTCCAACACAAGTCAATTTCGTCCATTTTGCGGTACGCCACACCCCTCCCGATCAACAGGACCCCCATTTCGACCGTAGGAGGCCCGTTTCCTCCGTTTTGCGGTACGCCACACCCCTCCCGATCAACAGGACCCCCGTTTCGACCGTAGGAGGTCCGTTTCCTCCGTTTTGCAGTACGCCACACCCCTCCCGATGAACAAGATCCCGTTTCGAACATGGTCGGTCGAACACAAGGCCGTTTCCTCCATTCTGCGGTACGCTAGGCCTCGTTTCCATCGCCTGTGCCGTCCAAGCCCTCCCGATGAACACGACCACGCATTCCGTTCCGACCCAGCCGGTTGGCTCCCCATGAACATGACAACGAAGCTGTTTCTCCGTTCCGACCCAGCCATGTACACGAGCCCTGGCCATACGTATGGGCGAGTAGGCGTTCGAGACCCCGACCGTATGTACACATACGTGGCCATATTTTCTTTCTTGCGCACTGGCCACTGTATGTACGTGTACATGCTACATGCGCGCCTCTAATACGACACGTGCTCGCCTCTACTACGACACGTGTGTGCCTCTACATCGACCAGTATATATGTACGTACACGTTCGCGACCAGAATGACAACGCTACGTATGCTTTGACCAGGTGGGTCCCGACTGTCAGGCACTTCCTTGCGTGCGAAGATGTAGCTGGTGGGTCCCAGCAGTCAGGGGGAAACGTTTTTTTCGTGAAATACGGTGGCCCATCTGGTGGGTCCCCGCTGTCAGGTGGAGGAATAATTATTTTGCGCGTAATAAGGAGGCACTTCCTTGTTGTGGCCGTGGACCCAGCTGTCAGCCTCTCCACGTACAGTCCATGTCTGATGGAAGCCGTTCCTTGACCATGTTGACCACGCTGCGCCGAGAGCACTAGGGCGGTGGACGACAGCGAGGCCTAGGAAGGGGACGACGCGGAGCCGGGGAAGACGCGGCAGTGGATGCCCATGCGTAGATGAGTACGAGGGTTCACTGCTTTGCTGCGGTGTGAGGCTACCATCACCGCAGAATAATAGGGGGTGTGGGTGAGTAGAGGGATGGCCTGGCCAAAGGTGGGAGTAGTAGGCGGCGGTGAGGCCTCCGCGGCAGCATAGCCAGCCACGGGAGGCAGGAGCACGAGGCACGACCGGCGCTGGTTTGGGTGGCTGGAGCAAGAAGACCAGAGGTTGAAGAAGCACTACGACCGTTGGATGGACATCGTACGGTCACTGGAGCTAGAATCGTGCATATTGACTAAGTTGACAAAGTCCTCCATCCCCGTCAACTTAGTAGGCCCACAAGTCAGCCTGCCACTATAATGGGTCCCAGCTAACAGGGGGAGTATTCATTTTTTGTGCGTAATAAGGAGGCACATCCTTGCGTGCAAAGATATAGCTGGTGGGTCCGAGCTGTCAGCGGCGGTAACGTTTTTTTCGCGAAATACAGAGACCCTTTCGGTGGGTCCCGGATGTCAGGTGGAGGAATCATTATTTTGCGCGTAATAAGGAGGCATTTCCTTGCATGCGGCTATGGACCCAGCTGTCGGCCCCTCCACGTATAGTCCACTTCAGATGCATGTCGGTCGTTGACCACGTTAACCAGGCCGCGCCGAGAGCACCAGGGCGGTGGACGACGGCGAGGCCTAGGAAGGGAACGACACAGAGGTAGGGAAGACTCGGCAGTTGTTTCCCACATGGAGGGGAGTACGACTGTACAAGCGTTTACTGGTTCGTCTGCCGTCGCCGGAGAATAACAGCAGGTGTGGGTGAGTAGAGGGATGGCTAGGCCAGCGATGGGAGTACGGTGGAGTGGTGAGGCCTGTGCGGTAGCACAGCCGGCCGCGGGGAGGAGGGAGTAGGCAGTCCCGCCGGTGCTTGGGGCAGGAAGAGCAGAGATTGAAGAAGCACGACGGCCGTTGGATGGCCATCCAACAGTCACTGCTTGTGCGGCAACCTTTTTTTAGGAAAGCCTCAAATCTGTGGAAAACAGCATACAGCCCATCTGCCATTATTTCTAATAATTTACAGCCCATTTGCTTATTCTTAAGGTTTTTTGGAGCCCATATTCTTCTTGTTAGCATTACAGCCCATATTGTGGCCACAGTTAAAAAATTATACAAAATTTTGCATATTTCGATGCGGTCCGAATTGTTTTTAATCCCGAAATTTTGACTCACATTCAAACTAAATTTAAAAATACATGTATATCAATATAAAATCCAACAAATTCTCCACGCATAAAAATTAATGTAATTTAAAATCTCGAAATGAAAAAATGATATTTGAAACTAATTGCCGGTTAGATGTGTTTTAAAAATGTACAGCCCATTTCTCATTACTGATGGACCATTTTCTCGGCCAGCCGAATGAAATCTCTCCTCGTCTTGAAAGATTTGCAGCCCAACAGGCCTGACAAAGCGACTTACTCGGCAAGTCATAAAAAAACTAGGATGTGGCCGTGGAACCAGCTGTCAACCTTATTTTGCATACTTTGGTGGAGTCCGAACTGTTGTAATCCCGAAATGTTAAACATTTTTTAAGAACTTATTGATTTGCCAAAAAAATCTTTTTGTTTTTGTAAGCAAATTAGACGGGGGACAATTGAGTTGGTTTAAGGGAAAACCAGTGGTAAAAAAATCAGCGCTGGGTGGGAAAAAACAACAAAAATAAGGATATAAATATGAAAAGGGAATTTTATGTGTTTTCAATATAATGATACGTGTATATGAACTAGTAAAACTATAGGTAGAGATTAGAAAACGGATGTAGGACATGCGTTTCAAGAGGAAAATAGAACTGGGCTGTGTGTTTGATTCAGTAAAAAAAATGCCTGCGGATGTTGTAAGACAAAATATAACTAACGCTAGCGGGCCAGAGGCCAGTAGATACCTGCTGGATCTTTGTGCCCCGTTGTCGTCATGGGCTGGGCCTGGTAAAAACAAAACCAACCCTGGGCAGTCTACAGCCCAGTTAAAACTTGCTCGACCTGAAAAAACAATATACGTGCTCAATAAACGAGAGAATTCTGCAAGTACAGACTAATAATTGGGATGCAGCACGGATATTGTTTTTTTATCGTGATAATAAGTGCATGCACTTGTTTCGAAAAAATTGGAGAACTGGGAATTCGAACAGCAGGTGCTTATGCTACCCATCAAATAAAAAGCATGTGCCTGAAAATTCGTTTTGAAACAAATGATTCAGCTTTATATCCACGTCGACCCTCGACATGATGGTTGGAAGCAAATGCAAGTTCATACCAAAAGATCGTTAACAACAATACCAACTTGCGGACGACAAGGTAGTACAACTACCAATACCAAACTAACTTATAATCTTTTTACTCCTGGCCCTAGTGTTCGTCTGGTAGAAAATCTTGCAGAGGACTAGCTCCCGCTCCTTCTCTTG
This sequence comes from Triticum aestivum, assembly GCF_018294505.1. Taxonomy (NCBI): domain Eukaryota; kingdom Viridiplantae; phylum Streptophyta; class Magnoliopsida; order Poales; family Poaceae; genus Triticum; species Triticum aestivum. The sequence continues at coordinate 521,353,022 of NC_057801.1, forward strand.
CTCCAGGTCCCCGAGGTGGTACTAGTGCATCACCCAGTTGGTCTTCTGCTGGTCGAAGTTCTTGTTGGTGTGCAGCACCAGAACCTTTTTTGCTGCCCGTCTGCCGGCCGTTGACCATCACCAGCAAGGTATTGCCGGTCTTGTGCCACATCGCGTGCATGCCGCACTCCGACTGTATCTTGCGACGCGTCCACGTGCCCATTTTGAACACCCTGGAATTGCACTGGAAGAAATGCTTCCTTAGGCCACTCAGTGTGATACCTGCAGTATTGTGGAATACAGGTTTTAGTGTACGTAGTTGGCATTTTCATAACATCTTTGGCATGTTGCTGTCACTTGTTTCACTTTTTATTAACTGTCAAATTGTAATTGCTTCACCAGGTCTGCGTCTAAAAAGAAAAATAGAGCTACAAACAAAGGAATATGTTTGTGCAAGTAGACGGCCGATCGGTGTCTTACTTGGAAGTTTCTGAGGTTGGGTGTAGCATATGCCGTGCTCGCTGTCGATGGTTGGTATGAACAAATCGATGAGAGACTGAAATCTCGCGCCGTCAGCACTCACTTTGGCCTCAAGGTGCTCGATCAGCTCCTGATCCGTGGGATCGAACTTGACACCAGCCGGCAGCACCGGCCAATCCTTCTTCGACTTGCATCGGTAATTCCAGTTATATGGTACTCAATGTATGATCAATCGACTGTTTTAAGTGAATGATGAAAGATTTCGACAGATAAGTGGTACTCCAAATCTGAAGTCCAGAATACCCGAACACACCGCCGGGATTCTTGTGTCACCTCACGCGCAGCGTGTTGTCACGTCAATTCAATGTGTGGACATGATGAATAATTTGACCGACGTATACTAGCACTGCTACTGTACTACTTACTAGTCGCATTTAGTGTCACAATTTATATATAGGTTTAACTAACAAGTACGCACTTGAAGCCTAACTGATATATATATATAGATAGGGTGGGTCTATTATGATAACACCCTCTAGAGTCTTATTCTGCACACCAAACGCTTATTCTGCACACCACCGAGTGACCCGTAGCTACAAACAACGACAACTGAATTGCGGAGGTAAAAAGAAAAAGAAAACACACCCCACCCACCCCATCTTATCCTCTCCTCAACCGTCTCTCTCCCCGTGCTCCACGACCACACGGCACACACCGCCCAGCCCGCCACCTCCCTGGGCTGCCAGACCACCTCCCCCCGCGCCGCCGCACCACCTCCCCCCGGCGGCGCCCCACCTCCTCCTCCCTCCTGCCGGCACCACCCCGCATCCTCCTCGCACCGGACGGCCCCG
>NC_057801.1:521354765-521371897 GCF_018294505.1 Triticum aestivum
CCGACGAGATCCATATCGTGTCGAGCTTCCACCGCCGGATCTGGCCCACCCCGCCCCACCATGGGCATGGCTACTGCACGGCCTCAACCCCGCGTCCCTGCGGCCGCGGCCGTAGCTCCGCCACGCGACAGTTGGCCTCCACGGCCCGTGCCCCGCGCTGCCCCGACCGCGGCCCCTCCGCAGTGTCGGGCGCGTCAGCAGTACCGCTGTTCCTCCCCAGCCACCCTCCTCCCTCGTGCTCACCCGCCGAGTGCCACATCCTCGTGACCCCATCTCGTTTTCTCAGTGCAGCTTGGCAGCGCGTGGACGTGCAGTGCGGGGGCGCCGGCAAAATGATGACGAGGATGGTGTGTGCCTACTGGTTTGTGGGCTCGTTGGTTTTGCAACTCAATTTTGCTCGTCAATGCAGCCCATTTTTGCTTGTCCGAGCAGTCCATAATGCTCCTGGGCAACCAATTGACATCCTTTCTCATCCATATTGTGTGTGTGCAGTTCTGTAATCATGGTCGTGCAGCCCATCGCCGCTAGGGTGTGTGGTTTGGTCAGTGTGGGCATGCGGTTCAGTGCCCTCCAATGTGTGGGTGGGCGACAACAAAATGTTCACTGAATGCCATTTGATTTTCTAGATTTACAAAGATGTTGTAAGATTTTTTTTTGAAAAACTGTAGTTAATTGTAAAAAAACACTAAATGTCGTTTGATGCAGTTCGGATAGGGATGCTACACTGCAGTTTGTCTATATCATCGAGAGGTGTAAGTAGTTTGTTAATTTTGCCTCCGTTGTTTGTGTAAATTATTAGAACAAATGCAGCGCACTTTTGAGAGAAGTTGAAGCCCATATCATAAAAAAGTAAAGTCGCTTTGGGCTGAAGATGCTTGGCGGAAGATGTTCACTTGTTTCATTGCTGTAGTGAGCTTCTATCTCTGAGCGGTTCACTATGTTGCCAAGTGCAAAAACAAATTGGAAGAAAACAAACTTGAAAAGGTTGGTTTTTTTAATGCAGCTCACTATGTTAAATTAAAATTGGAAAAGAACAATTGATGCAGTACACTCACCTCGTCCCTGTAGTGCATACTTGTTGATAAAAGACGTTATGGAGACCATAAAAGAAAAATAAAAGAAAAATTACGTCCCACAAAAAAGAAAATCATGTAGTGCACTTCTTTGTCCAATGAAGTGCGGTTTTTACTTTAAAATAAGTGCGGTTTTCTGTCTGATGCAGTACGGCTCGGTTACGGTAGTCTCGAGGTTCACTTTTCATAGTATTGTGGTTCACCAGCACTCGACATGAAGTGCACTCCACCTTGTTTAGGAAAATTTACATCCCACAAAAAAACCATGCAGTGCACTTACCCATCTAATAAAGTGCGGGTATTTCGTCTGAAGCAGTGCGTTCTTCTTTCCTCGTCCGAGAAAAAATACGTCTAAACAAAAAGAAACCATGCAGTGCACTTGCCCATCTGATGCAGTGCGGTATTTTGTCTGAAGCAATGCGTTCTTCTGTCCGATGCAGTAAATATGACGATTTTGGTCTCGCGAAGAACAGAGTGTCCGCTTTTCGGTAAAATCGAAACCGCTCTTAAACCGTAAGGATTAGAGAGAATGTTCTACATGAAAAGGTTGCGTCTCATCGATATCTTTCCAATGACGTATGATTTGAATTATTCCGACCGGCCATTTGTAAAAATTTCACGAAAAAACAGCTGCTGCCTCTCGAAGTCAGCCGCACGATTTTCAAAATTAAATAAAAACCGTAAGGAATCTCAAAACCATTTCAACATATCAAAGTTGTGCCTTGTCTGTAGCTTTCCAACGGTGTATCATACTTCTTGTTCCGACAAACTTTTAGAAAACTGGAGCAAAAACAATACCAAAAATTTCAAAAAAATTGAAAAATAGAGTTCCGCGATTTAGTAAATTTGAAACTGCTCTTAAACCGTAATGAATTAGAGAAAGATTTATATATGAAAAAGATGCGCCTCGACGATATCTATCCCACGGCGTATCATTTGCATCGTTCCGACAAGCGGTTTAGAAAAAAATGCGAAAAAACGCTCGCTGCCACTCGTCATCCGCCCGCACTATTTTCAAAACTGCTCTTAAACCGTGGGAATCTCGGAAAGTGTTCAACATGTCGAAGTTGCGCCTAATCCATAGCTTTTCAATGGAATATTACACGCCTCATTCTGATAAATGGTTAAAAAATTAGAGCGAAAACAGTACCGAAAAAATACGCGTGCAGTTTTTTCCGACGAGAAGTTCACTAGTCTCTATTGCAGTGCTCATCGTCAAAATGATGCAGTGCGCTTCTGTTGAGCGTGCAGTGCCGAAGTGGTGTGCAGAATAGTTATTCTGCTAATATTAGCAGAATATATATATATATATATATGGCTTCTCCACAGCATCTCCATCATCATTATTAGTACATCCTACGCAGGTGAGTTAGGATGCACTTGATCCCAACAAGGTATCTACTATCCTTCAAACCAGATGAGTGCTTCAAACAAACAACAGTACATAATATCCAACAAAAGAAGATTGTGCTACAGCAGCAGAATAAATGGCTCAGTCTAGATATCAGCACGAATCAAGTTGTGCATATTTGTTGTTGGCATGAACCACATCGTCGCATGTCGGGTTTGCAAAAGCCATCCATCGCATGGAAGCTTGATGCCTTCCACACACTGAAGATTATCTGGCAACAAGTTGTGTCGACAAATCTCTGGATATGGTGATTCATGAAACCCATGGTATGATGTGTAAACACAGTCCCCCCTCGCAAATGGAAGTTGCATAGCACGGTAATCATCGCCGGTGATATGATCGATGATTGGTTGGATAATCGGATAATTGAGCCCAAGGAACAAGGAGTGGTTGCCGAGGTTGTAAACCCGCCTCCAGTTGAATACGTCTGGCCCAACGGAGCTGGGATCTTTCTCGAACACGAAGCAGCCATAGCCATCAATGTCACGAATGCCCCACGCATTGTACTGCATGTGGTTTGATGTAATGGTTTGGTCAATTTGGTATGTGCGAATGAGCATCAAATGACCGCCATCAGCTGAACAAGCGATAAACCACCACCCATCGGCTGGTACGATTCCAGGTCCTGGAATCATGAAGGCCAGCGCATTTGCGTCTGCTGCAACAATTCAAATTGGAGACCAAAAGGACAAAAATAAACAATCATGTTCAGAGTATGTGTGGAATTCAGATTATTATAACAGTGACACATATCATAGACAGAGAATTTCAATGCCGTGGTCATAATCATACCCCAAGTTAGAAAAGTAAGCCAATGGCTTTCATATTCTAGCAATATGTCATGGTTCAAACATCATGTAACAATGAGAGGAAAATAGCTATGACAGCGCCTACTCATATTCTACCATAGCACTTACTACTACTATTCTCATATCAACTCTAAGCAATAACATGCGTTGTTATAAAAATCTTGTAAACGAGAGTAACATATAACAATCATGATATTATGCTCATAATATGTATTCTAACAATCATTAGATGCCAATTGTTCTCATATCAACTCTAACAATAACATGTGTGGTCATAAACATCTAGGAAATGAGAGGAACATATAGCAATGATGTGGTTATAGACATGCTATGTATTCTAAATTTGTAACAAATGAACAGGCAGTCGTATTCATAAGGTAAAGATGAGATGAGATAGAACAATTACACGACGATAGATTCCACCAGTATAGGCAGCCAATCTGTGCGTCGACCGCGTAAACGATGCCATCATGCACTATAGCATCAGATAGAAATGTTGCCTCAACAGGATTGATGATGAGCCATACCACGTATGGCGACCGAATTCCAGATAGACTAATCCCATGTTGAACAAGGCAATGAGCTTGTAATCCATGTAGTCTTCTGATGGTGTGGGCACTTCACAGATTTCAACTTTCTGCAAGGAGTGTCCGGCGGGCCGCAAGGCTCGATGGCGGCGGTATCCAACGATGGAAGGGTGATCTCTTGCTGGGTGTAGATATCCACGAAACGCCATGGACTACCGGAGTGGTGGATGAGGACGATCCAGTTGGCCTTCATGCCCGCCCAGTAGTGGACGCGCATGAAGGACAGGTGGACGGGTAGTGGTAGCATGTCGAGGGGCACCACGGAAACCTCCATAGGATCGTCAAGTCGGTGTCTGGGCCACCTGCGAGGATCGGGCATCAGCAAGCAGGGTGTCTTGAAAAGAGCCAGTCGGTTGCAGACGAGTAGATGGTACAAAGACACCGAGCATGCGGCCAGACGGACGGTGCTGAGTAGGTCCACACGACTACAGATCTGCTCCAAGAGAACATCGGGGAGGGAATTCCAATCGCGGCTCTGCGTGTCAGTCGGTTCTGCCATTGGGGTTTTCGGTGCCTGCGAGCCAACGGGGAAGTGGATTCGGGCGGGCGAGCGAAGAAGCTTCTCCTCGTGTGGCCGAGCAGTGAGCGGGGGGGATATGGTGTGCGGCTGACGATGGGGAAGAGAGGAGGAAGAAGAGTGGAAGACGGGGAAGAAAGTGCATTAAATCTCAATTCTACTAGTACTACTACCAGGATATAGCGTCCTTCGGAGTGTAAATAGTTACACCGATGACATGTGGGTCTACCACAAGAGGGCCCATATGTCAGTTAATGGAGGACAGAGGTGCGTATGCATATTTGCGCAAGCGTGCTCTACTGGCAAAATGATGGCAGTAATTGGTAAGGCTGATTTAGTAACACCAACACGCTGGTTCAGCTTATTAATTATGTGTCCCATCTGCTGCAGCGTGTATTGTCACTTCACTGTGAATACTAGTTGAATAGTTCTCCCTGACCAAGATGGATCGCGAGGACTTCCTTTCTACAGTATCCCTATGCATCTACGCTCACTTCACTCATTTTGCTCTGTACCTTGTCACTTGTTGAAATCTGTAGAAAGAAAAATACTCCGTATTTGGGAACAGAGGGAGTATCACCATATGGAGGGAACAAAGGAAGCTTGAAATATAAACATGTCAATGGGAGGGAGTACGCCCCATGCATGCATGCATGCATGCAACATGCAACACTCACACGTACACATGGACGAACGCAACACTCACGCACTCATGCAGCACACAGCAGACGGCGCAACACACACGCTCACTCTCAAGTGCTCAAGCTACTCCCTACGTCCGTGAAAGACTGTACATTTAGAGATTTACACATCGACCAGGGCATAATTAATGCCCAAAAGTATCAGACTTATGTGTGCATGCGACCATTGAGAGAAGAAGATTAAATGAAGGCTAAATGCATTGGAAGTGTAGATGTACATCATGTACTACACTCTTTGTTTTAGGCTGGCCATAGTGGGGGTAACATGACTAGTATCATGTACTTGGGACTCGCAAACATGCTTATGTGGCAAACAATTAAAGAAGAGAGAGAGGGTAGTAGTAACATAGGTAGATACCGTAACACAATAAATGTTATGCTACAACCAAATTGGGCCTTATAAAATGGAAAAACTAAAATTTTGAGATAAGCCCTATAAACCGGAAAGGAGGGAGTATGTGTCATGCATGGCAATAAATGAGACCATCTATGATACTACTTTATGATACTATGCACTATAGATGTAGTATCATACACTAATATCATATATTCATATGCATGATACTAGTATATGTTACTCTCCACTATGACCAGCCTTATAGCCGATGTACACTCTTTGTTGGAAGACCAAGGGAGTACACGTGCATGCACTCACATACACAGCCAGGGCGGTTCGCGCGCAAGGGTTGGACTCATGTCGCGCCTGCATAAAGTTTTGTTTAACTGATTTCTTTGCTCTGCCAACTGACAGGTGGGACCCAGAAACCAGGTGACAATTTAACCCGTCAACAAAGTGCCACGTCGACTATGTGGCTGGTTAGTAGGGTGCAATACGGTGCTCTACGATGAGCTAGTGATCGTATAATCACTGCAAAACTATATATAGTGACCGTAAAGAGTGTATTGTTACATATGTTGACTGCCAGTGTATTTTTATCATTTCAAATTAAGCCATATTAATTGGAAAGGACGCAGTATGGACTACTATAGTACTAGTACTACTTTGATGTGTCCCGTCAACTCGCAGAACGAGGAGAAGCTTGCTTACTACGCCTCTCCCTCGCCCACATGCGAGGTGGTTCGCATGACGAGGAGAGGGATTTGACTACAGCGCCCTCTCCCTCACCCTCACCCTCGCGGTGGACGTGCAGCAGTTCAATCGGTGTCAGATTGCCAGAAGCATATTGTACTGTAGTATCATCATTGTTGGACCTTCCAAAGAGGCGAAGAGCCAAGTGCAAGGTTCACACGAGTACGAACTATTGAACCTCCCGAAGAGGCAAAGAGCCAAGCGCAAGGTTTTATAGGAGTTGTCGTCCTAGTAGGAGTGTACTACAACTATAGCGAACGATGCTACTGTATGATGCCGCCACGTCACGTATATCCAAAGCTGTGCCACCTTTTTTTCTCAAAGAGCATGCTGGAGCCCGTGTAACAACCACACAAGTTGCACGCACACATAACACATTTACTAGTAATAAATTCTAAAGGACAAATGCCACTATGCCACACAAGTTCATCTCCAATTCATGTGATAAATTTGTGCACGACTAGTCCACATATATTCACAGCGCTACCGTTCACAATTACCGTACTCCACTTACACGTTATAGATGGGCTACATGTCCTCCTGCAGGTTCCAGTCCCAGGTGTTCTTCATGGATGGCACGATCCATAGCGGTGGGCAACGGGAATCATTGTCGCAGCTTTCTAGTCCGGTTCCACACGATGGAGACTCATCCAAGCTAAAGCGGCATAAATTAGGGATAGCGTGTCCCAGCATGTCGTTCATCCGGCGGTGCGCAATGAAGACACAACCATGCTTCATGAATGGCATGCCTTCCGTGTCGTGCACGAAAGGTGGCATCTGCTTCACAATGGGGTAGTTGTCCCCGATGAAAAGCGAGTACTCTCCAAGAGTGTTCCTCGGCACCCACGTAGCATCACGGGGGTCGAACTCGGCGACGTTCATCTGGTACATGCGGCATCCCAGATCTGGACACATGGTGACGTACATAGTTAAGGTCCATGCATAATAGTGTTGTGCTCAAATATGGCGGTCAGTAATACTGTGTAGCAAATAGTACTACTCCGGTATAGAGGAAGTAAAATAACCGGCTTATTATATATAGCCACACTCTTGGCTACATGGATGAGATAGTAAGACATGGAAAAACAAAAATGGTGGCAGCTAGTGGGTTCAAGTCTTCAAGGGCCTAGCTAGCTATACGCGTCCTCCAAGGTAAAAAGTACTCCTACTAGTACTACTAAGTATACTACTAGTACACCAATGAAAGAGAAGGCGAGAGGGTTAAAAAATGGAATACCTGGGTAGATGGTGACGGTCCGATCGTGGTAGATTGTGTGACCATGTTGCACATCAGTGGTACCATGGGTAACGACTGCTAAGATAGTTGATCCCAATATGCCAAAGTCAGCTACAAGGTTCCAGGTTAGACCGAATCGCGGATGCAAATGCACATCCAGGATCGGCAATCTTATTTTGATCGGGGGATGACTGGTCCCTGGAAAATAATGGAGTACCGTTAGGGATGCAAAATGGTGGTTTGTGCATTCCGTTTGTAATCTCCCGTACCGTAGGATGGCAACCAGATGAAACAAGTCCCCTGGCTTGTCACCGCGAAGATGCGGCCTAGATGGCGCAGGGCGTCTTCGAACGTGTAGGGGTACAAATCTGCCGCCGCCAACATGTGCCAGCCTCTGCTATTACTTCCTCTTGCATTGATGGCAATCCTTATGTCGAACACCAGGATGAGATAGTAATCGTCGTAGCCGTGTCGCTTTGTCGGCGGGTCCGCAATTGCTATCTTCTTCAATCTCATGTAGGCATCATCATACGTATTCAAGCCCAGCCAGTCCGGAAGGCCGATCCCAATGGTGGAGAAGGGGTCTACCGGAACGGCCGCACTATTGTGGATGTTGTGCAAAATGATGGTGGTATATGGCCGGAGTTATGCAAGCCAATCTTTGTTGGCACCGACCCAGACCTATATATAAGACGGTGGGCAGCGGAGAAATTACGAGATGGAAATGGAATAACTAAGTAGTACATGATCAAACTCCATTACTGACCTGCTCATCGGACAAAATCCGACTACCTCTCAACGTTGGCAACTCTAGCGGAATCAACGTGCAACAATGGCCAGGGAGCGGTGGACTGTTCGAAGGATTGTCCCATAGAAGAACCTTCTCCTGGAGGACGCATGGAAGACCAACAAGCATGGCCTTTTCCCAAGCCTGTTTAAGAAGCATCTTGAAAAAGTTGGTGCAGGAAGCACCGAGTCTTGCGGCGGTGAGGACGTCGGAGCGGCGTGCGATTTCTCCCAGAGGATCGTCGTCCAAGGTCTCCCAGCCCCGACGAGGAGGAGAACCGCCTGGCAAATCCATGGGAGCAGCGACGAACTGCCTTCTCTTCGGGGGGAGGGGAACTGGCGAGTAGGAGATAAGAGCGTAGTATCCGTAGGGCCTCGTCCCTTCCAACTGTAGATCGTTCATCATCGAAGGGGTGAGGCTTTATTTACTAGTACTAGTACTACCATTATGGAATGTTATGGGATTGCATTATACTGTAAACAATAGCACTAGTAAGAAAATTTTGGCACTAGGTATTAGTTTTTGGCGTGGATTAAGAAATTTTGGGTATATTTTTGCCATTTTTTGTACATGCTAACTAGTGTCAAAAAATGTCTTACATTATGTGACGGAGGAGTACGTACTCGTACTGTAGCAGTACTAGTACTACTTTTCTCAACTAGTAGTGCGATGTACTGTACTTCTTGTCTAGTTCTAGTATAGTGCACCAGTTTTGAACTCTTGAATCTCAGGGCCAAGGAGCTACAGTTGAAAGTGGAGGGTACTACTGTTCTCTAGAACCATCACTGTACTATTAATGCAGGGAAAGTACACCTACGTAGTGGCCTAGTGGGTACTCTCGGTGCTGTATTCAGCCGCTCCTCTCACGTAGCTGGCCTACTCAGCCGCTCCTCCCACGCACACACTAGCAGCCTGTTTATCAGCGACGGTTACTGCAGGGGCAGAACATTTGAGTTATTTGATACAGCGAGACTAGGCTTTTCGCTTCCATTTGTGGAGGTGTAATGGATCTCATCAAACTTTGTTAGTAGTTCCTTCTTTATGAAGAGATGAAGCAAAGCTTTTGCCTCCGTTTAAAAAAAACACGTCAATAGGAATTTCTTTTATAGTAGAGCTGATAATGGAGTGAAGTCCATGCGTGCAACGCCACAAGCTATAGTAGAGCACTTTACGTGCAGAGCCATATTGCACAGTTCCCAATGCCCCGCCAGGCTTTTCCGGCTCCTCGGGCTTAATTGCGAGGCGCTAGTTTAAATATGCTACTAGCTGATGAGGAAGCTGCAAGCGAGGTGCGGCTAGGGCGAGCACGCGAGCCACGGGATGCTGGGAAGGAAAACCCGTTCATGTGGCTAGGCTATCTAGTGCACCCAGATTGTGGGGCCGCACGTCCGTTTGACTTCAAAACTCAAACTACCCGTGTAAAATATTGGCTCGCAGCGAAGTGTAGTACTACTATTTAAAAAAAGGCCACCATGCGTTCGGCCGGGATCGGACCCACAAAACGAGAGGTATACACTCCCGCGGCCACTAGTAGTACTCGTTGGAGTACAACGCAACCTAGAATCGCCTTTTGTCGCTAGTAGTACATACATTGTTCCTTACAAGAAACCCCTATAATGCAAGGAACCACTAAAATGCCAAGAAACTACTACCACTTGCATACGTGGCAGACATAAGATAAGACTACCTTATCAACCATTGTGCATGCTCTTACCAACAAAAATCCTCGAGTGACCTCCTACCTCCAGCCCGTCCACCTAGTCATCCTCGGCCATGGGTCACAGCTATCGCCGCCGGCAGAAGGCGAGGTCAAAACCGCCAGCGGTGCGGAGCCCATGTTGCAGCAGCCCGGATGCCAGCTCCGTCCGGCGCTCGTGGACGCTAGCTAGCCAAGATAGCTCCATCCAGCTGCTTGTCTGCAAGGTTTGCTATCTAGATTGGCACGGCAGCGCGACGGCTTACTCGCGCGCGCCGCGCTAAGGCCAGCGCGGCGGCTTGCTCGCTCGTGAGTCACGCTCGGGCCAGTCTGCCAACCCGTGCGGAGGCCAGCGCAGCGTCCGGCCCATCCGGCGGAGCGGCGGCCAACTCGCTCATCACCGGCGCCACCGGCGAACACGCATTAGTACTATTTGAAGAAATGTTCAGGAAAAATAATTTGAGGGGGAATAACAGGATAGAAGGTCGGATGTGGGTCCCTCATGTCAACGGTCAAACAAAATGTGTTGGTTTAAGCTACCTTGTCAGCACGGATGTGTGGGCCAACCCTGTCATAAATGGGTTTAAATGAACCTAATTGGTAGGAGTACTAGGTAGTAGTTTTTGGCGTGGATTAAGAAATTTTGGGTATGTTTTTGCTATTTTTTGTACAATAGATTCTTCCTAGGGCTGGTTGAAAGTGGTAGTTTTTTGTTAAATACTCTACATATTTTAAGTAGGAGCGAAAGTTAAGCTTTGGAAGCCAATAAGCAAGGCTAGTTACATAGTGCATATGTGTACATGATTGAAAGTAAATATCAACCATGAGTGACTAATATCTTCATGGAAAACTCAAAACTATGGAATACTAGGAAAAAATGCATGGTTGGAAATACTAGCAATGTTCATGTCTGTTGCAATGAATCATAATTAGAATAGTACTTATTCACAAACTTGGTAGAAAACACTCTAATTTTGATATACATATGTCACTAAAGATATATTACGTTTCAAGTAGAATATATTCCTTGGGCTGTTTTGGTGAGGTCAGGGAGGGATGTTGTTGGTTTTAAGATACTAATTATGGGTTTTTCTGCAAATTGGTAGACAAGTGGGATGTTGGTGAGAAAAGGCAACAACTTACCTCACAATTGTTAGATGTAGATCTAATGGTCAGAAATGACGGATGGCAGACACACGAGCATCACCAACTTAGTCTTGTTTAGGAGTACTAGCAAGATCCATGCATCGCACGGAACATCAAGATGCATTTTTTTTATGAAACACTTGTTGTGATTGACCCTTGCGGGAGTAATCCCATGTGTAAAACTAATGATATCTCGAGAAATATAAGATAAGGTGAAGAGGAGTGGGGTGTGGTGGTGGTTGGTGGGGGACTGAGCGGAGGCATGGGGATTGACAACGCCGGCAGCGGCCACCAGGCTAGTTTGTTCCAGAGGATTCCTTTCTTAATTTCTCAACAATTAGGTTTGTTGGAGATAAGGATGAACGAGGGAAGGCCTTGTCTGCAAATGTGGATAGGCGTGCGGGTATCTTTTAGTTTAATTTCCATCCGTCAGATATAGATCGGACGGTCTATATTGCAAGATGGCACACGTACCATCATCACCAACTCGGTTTTTTATAAGAGAAGAAATATAAGTATGGAGATACAAACGTATTATCAATACTTGCTTCCGTAAACTAGCATCTACATTCTATTCAATGCCTTGGCATGTGGGGCCTTAGCATAATGACTTCTCGACTGTGTAAAACAAAGATTTTCCCGTCGCCGACAAGGAGGGGGTGACGGCGGTGTGCTTTTTGGCTTGGTCTAGTCCTAGTAGCCATACTAGGTGGTCTAAGCACGTGTAGATTTATTCTTTTTCACATCTTGTGTTCGCCGTACTGCCCCGACTGTTGATGAATAGACGGTAAGTTATTCATGTGGAAACCCTTGTTGAGCGTGTTTGCGAGAGAGAGAGATAGTGTGCGTGTGTGATATGTTAGAGACTGAGGCAATGATAACAGATTCTTTGTGTCTATATGTGTGGAGGATAGAGAGAGACATGTACATGGGGCTTTGTGTTGTGTAACGTGGAGACACATATACATAATTAGAGAGTGAGTGTGTGAGATACACATGCGGACATGGGGAGAGATGAGGATCCATATAAATGGGTGTTTGTGTGTGTCTGTGTGTGTTTGTGCACGTGTTTGTGTGTGAGAGGGAGAGAGTGTATGTGGAGTAGAGAGACCACTGATGATGTAAACCTAGTATAAGGGAAGGGGGAATGGTGTGGCATGTGTAGTAGCGGGATAGCGCGGGTGCGGGCGGGGGGAGCAGACTATTTGGAAGAGACATCGAGTGTGTGTGTGCGAGAGGGGTGTGAGAGCGAGAGAAAGAGAGAGCTAGCGACAGAGAGAGATAGAGAGGAAGAGAGGGGCGAGAGGGGTTGTTTGTGTCCATAAATGGCGTATAGATAGGGAGACAATGTTGATGTTGTCCGAAATTGGCCTATGAACGGAGACGCATGGGAAGCGAGTCATCATGTGTGTGATAGGGACTTCATGAGAGATCTAGAATAGATGGTGTAGAGAACAATGTGCAAAATCGAGAACGATTATACATTAGGGAGCTATGCAAAGAATCACGACATATATGTATACAGGAAAGGAGCTGGGGCGGGTCCGCATGTAGGAGAGATAGAAAGAGGAGAGTGGTGCACAAGGAGACAAAGTGTGCTTGTTTGCAGTGGGGGTGGTGTGTGAGGTGAGTGCGCGAGAACCACATAACTAGGGAGATAGACGTTTGGGGGAGACGTTTTGTGTGTATGGGAAATATACACTCTACATAGTGCGTGTGCTTGGGTAAGAGAGATAGCGGGAGACCTAGAGAGTGAGGGAAGAGATGTGTGCATGCCCGAGAGACAAAGTGATTGAGACCTATGTTGGGGTCCGGACTTTAGAAGAGAGAGGGGTGTTAATGTGCTCGTGTGTTGGTGTTTGAGGGAGAGAACGACTTCTCTATGTGTGTGTGTGTGTGTGGTGGGGCAGGGGGGGGGGGTTGACTTCAGATAAAGAGTGAGGTGTCTATATTTCAGGGACTTTAGTTCAATTGAGATATTGTGCACTCATGGTTGATCAATTTGTTTCACAGTTTGTACTATGAGATAACGATACTTTTGAACATGCGTGATATACCTTGATGTACCAGAATTACAAACCTAAGATTGGAATATTGGAATTCGACTCCATCATTAGCTTTTCTAATTCATTTAAACGGAGGTACATTTTTTAAGCCGGGATTTCGTGATTTCAAATTCATATATCAAACCTAGAGATATACACATACGGGCATGTTCAAACTTTATAATCATCCACTTTATTCATACACATACACATTTTTGCTTTTGTCATCATATTTAGGATAAACACATTTGGAATTTCATTTGAATTGGACCGTATGATGGTATTTGCTTGTAGTAGCTCAATGATCCATATTTGAATTGAATGGACAATCTAAGTTTCGAGTTGGAGACATTGATTTTCAAAACTTGCACATTTTTTTTGCGTGCAAAACAAACAAATTGTCGGCCATGATATCATAGTCGGACGTACGAGAGCAGAATACTTATAATTTTAGGCGCCAAAAGCTTTCAAACTTCCCGCTGACATCGAAATATCACGCGCCCGAAAGTTTAGCCATGTGATATTCCTGTTTTACCCCTGCCACATGAACAGAAAAGGGCTTCTTTGGTAACTCCATTGTTTTCCCCTCTTTGCCCCCAACATTCTTCCCCAGAGCCCCTCCCCTTCCCCTCCCCGAGCCCCCCAACCACGGCAAGCCGCCGAATCTAGTCCTCCGCCGCAGCGGTGGACCTCACACCCCACCGGATCTACCTTCCGCACCTTGGAACCCCCAACTGCCAACTCACCACTTCACCGGAGTCGCTTCAGCGACTTGCTTGTCCACTGCTCCAGATCTCCTTGACCGCCATCATGGTCCACCGCACCGGATCTGCTTAATTGGCGCCCTCGTCCACCACAGTGTAGGCCCTTCACTGACTCCCTCGTCCGCCCCTTCGCTGGCCCTTCATACAAGCCCTCGTCCACCGCAACAGATCCGCCTCACCGAAAGCACTGTACAACGCGACCACCGAAGCCTTCTTCTACTGCACTGGACCCGCTCCATAGACGCCATATTCAACTCCACCGGCCCTGCTTTATCGATGCCGCAGCGTCATCAGGTTATTTCGATTTGTATTCCTTCGTTTTTTCTCTTTATCGTGCAACTGTTCAGTTATCAAAGATGAGCTTTCTTGTATGTCGATAGGCGCCGCAACCGTAGCACCGGAGCCACTTCAGCGACGGTGACAGCCGGCCCAAACTCAACCGCAACACGAGCACCATAGACGATCCTTAGCTGTCAAGTATAACAACGATACCCATACGCCGCCGAGAATCAGGTACTATTATCCAACGACCGGCGCCTATGTTCACTTTCCTAGCATAAGCACCGCACCTTTGAATTTCTTCAGGGCATCATTCAGTTTTTCATGAGATGCGTTATTCTGCTTGCACCTGTAGGGCCATACTTCTGGCAGTGAACATGTTACATGTGCTAAATTACATACCAGTGCACATATAGTTAATATGCTTTAGTTTTGTTCTGATGCCACCTGTTGGTTCCATCAAACTGCTTAATGTTCTCTATGCTTAATTACACATCAGCAAACTAGCATGTGGTTCCGCTGCTTTTTGTTTGTTTTACCCTACATTTTCTGATGCTAGCTATTACATCACTGCTCCGAGCCTTTGTTCATTACTTGTTTGTGTGTTCTTGATCTTCCCAAGTTGCATGACTAATTTGATGCTTCTATTAATTATGGAGCTGCCAACCCCATCAAGCAAAATATTTGTTCTTTTGGGGCTGGCACCTCGAACAAGCATAAAAATAGAGGGAAGCAGATATATTGTCGTGTATGCACACACCCTTCTTTCATTAGTTTAGATGAACCATTGATGATCAATTCGGACCAGTACATGCGATTAAAATTAATTTTACCTAAATAGAGGGTGCAGAATAAACTACAACAACTAGATTTGCAACCACGTGATGCTGATGATATCTTCAAAGAACATTGCAACAGCAGCGAGGCTTCACAGCAACATATGGTAAGCCAGTGTGTTTTAGTACATGTGAAATGTAATGTGAGTGGGCTGCTTTCTTGGCTTGTGCTCTCAACCTGTAATCCTACCGAATTACAAATAGTTCAGTTGTCTGCTTTGCTGTATTGCTTGATTCGAATGCTTGTTTGTTGTTACGCTATACCTGAGTTGGCCAATATGTCAGCAGTGCCTGCTGTACTATCGTAAAGAAATGCATGCCTATTTCATTTGAGTCCTTAACTTTTCCTCTCAACTTCATCACAAGACTGTCTTCGTAGTTTATATGAGGCCACACTGTTAAGTGCTTTCTCAGATTATTTCAACTGCTTAGATGCCTTGGCAACTTAAATATAGTGGTGGTACACTCCCTTCAACTAGGGATGTCAACTGAGTCCCGTTTAATCCTGATTAAAGTCCACTAGTGGTATGATAGTTCAAAAGAGTCTTTTTTTTGAGGAAAATGAACTAGGGAGGTAGCAAAAACTAACTACATGGGACTGGCGAATGTTGTTTATTTGCCACTTACATCCCTAGTTTCATCTTACCATTTTAATTTCTTTTCGGCTGATGCTGCTTCGAACCATTTAAATATAGTTTGCCATGATCGGCAATAATTTGTCCGTCACTTACCATGTAAGCGTACTACCTGGATCACACGATAACTCTCTCTTACTTATGTCCAGCGGAAACCTTTCAGGATGCCGTTCACACTAGGACACAATGTACAACCCCAGAATCTATTTGTGGAAGCAGTGTGCCATCCATGTTACCATATGGTAGCAGTTCAGAGGCAACACCGCCGGAGAGCAGTCTGAGCACAGATATTATAGTGCTTGAGGCTCCACTAGAGGCAGAAGGAGATGGTGTGGCTGCCATGAATGAGGCAATCTTTATCTTGAGGCTAGAAATTACGGAATTAGCGGCACGCATTATGCAAGCAACACAAGAATTGGAGGAAGTAAGAATGTTGCATTTGAAGACGGAGGAGGTCCTGCTGTTTCTGCTATCTGAAGCCCAAGGTAATCCCGGTTCTTCTTTAGATACCAGTAGAAATTGTCATTAGATTATTGTACTTGCATGTTGTGTCATGTATCTGAATGTATTATGTTGCAAGACCCCCTATGTTGTCCATGTGTTGTAATGATCCGGATTTTTAGGCGAGGTAATCCTCTGTACTTGTATGATTGACATAAGGTGAAATGTTTTTCGTGTGAGCATATTGTATTGGATGAAATAACTGTTTGACTCAGAGTGTATCCAACCTACTGAATTCGAAGATCACGGCATTTCTAAATCATAATCATATATAAAGGTGGAATAAATCTTTGTTGTGGTTTTGAAGAAATAAATAACAAAATGTATAATTATCTATGGATATTCGTAATCCAATGCAAATTGGATCTGAATTTAGTTTGCCAGGGCCCAGGGCAAACATGAATGCTAATTCTCCCAAGTTTTGAACGAAGCGGCTAAACTCCCACTATAATTTGTGGGCTGCCCGAAGCAAGTGTTTGCGAGATGGAAATTACTGTCTACCCCTGACACTTGACATCCTTATCGACCGGATTTACGCTGCTATCGATAGGGGTAGACTAGTAACTTCAATTAGACGTGACATGACGGCCTCTGAGCCCATTCAGACATGGTGGGCGCCAAACGTGGGCGGCAAAACACATTTGATTCAAGCTCGTCCAAGACATGTTTCTCTTCCTCCATTTCCCCATTCATACACGGTGGGCGGCAAAACAAACTCTCCTCGTCCGAAATCGATGAAGGCTAATATTTTAAATAGGGGCAGATGTGTAACTAACATCAGACTGACACAACCGCCCTACCTGTCAGCCCTGTTCATACACCATGGGCGTCAAAGCACCCTCTCCTCACCTGAAATAGTTACCGGCAAATATTTGGGAGATGCGAGATTACCGTCCAATCCCCAACCGACATGATGTTCGAAATTTTAAACGGGGGTTAAGTTCGTAACTTCCCCCATTTCAGAGAAGCGCGTCCCAAAGTTTGAGATACCCCCCCCCCCATTTCCCCATTCATACAC